>NC_142070.1:7167500-7217500 GCF_059756535.1 Pantherophis guttatus
AATGCAAGTAGAAAAATAGGGACCACCTTTGGTGGGAAGGGAACAGCGTTCCGTGCGCCTTTGGCGTTGAGTCATGCCGGCCACATGACCACGGAGACGTCTTTGGATAGCGCTGGCTCTTCGGCTTTGAAACGGAGATGAGCGCCGCCCCCTAGAGTCGGGAATGACGACTAGCACATATGTGCGAGGGGAACCTTTACCTTTTTAATGAAGCTGCCACTCAGCTGTATTTCTTTTCCCAATCAGGAACCCATTTTGTATAAGACAGTTAATGACTACCCAAAACTGTGTGAATAATATGATGTATTACGTGGTTGTTTGCATTTTTACCTCCCCCCATCCCCCCATTCAGAGACTTACCTAGCAGAGAAAACATTGGCAGAAGATCACTGGCAGGTGAGGCGTTGAAATTTTGACCTGGAAGATCTAATTGAGCCAGATCGAAGAAAATGTGTCCTTTTTTCCCCTTCTTCTTCTTCTTCTTCTTCTTCTTCTTCTTCTTCTTCTTCTTTTTTCATTTCTAGCACTGCATATTTTTTATGTACTTTTATGGGGTATCAAGGTGGCTCAGTGGCTAAGATACCGAGCTTGTCGATCGAAAGGTCGGCAGTTCAGCAGTTTGAATCCCTACTGCCGTGTAATGGAGTGAGTTACCGTTCCTTGTCCCAGCTTCTGCCAACCTGGCAGTTCGAAAGCACGTAAAAAAATGCAAGTAGAAAAATAGGGACCACCTTTGGTGGGAAGGGAACAGCGTTCCGTGCGCCTTTGGCGTTGAGTCATGCCGGCCACATGACCACGGAGACATCTTTGGACAGCGCTAGCTCTTCGGCTTTGAAACGGAGATGAGCACCGCCTCCTAGAGTCGGGAACGACTAGCACATATGTGCGAGGGGAACCTTTACCTTTACCTTACTGTAGTATAATCAGATATAAAGTATTCTTGTAATATAATAAATTACAATCCATGACAATTTCTTGTCATGGTGAATTACTTCACTTTTGATTTGCTGAATAAGATGGCCTTTTGCTGCATGGATAAATTACACATTTTTAAAGCTGTTCCTTAATATCTCAAATAATATCTCTTATCCAGTTTCTCAGGTTAGATTAATCTCTAAAAGAATCAAATTCTTTTAGCAACCTCTCAAGTATGATATAACCATATTCCTAATAGATTGTCAATTTCCGAAGCACCGGTATATAATTCAGCATGACATTAACATCTTGAACATTTAAAGGTTTTCCCACAAATCTACTCATACGCATTAAAATATCATTCCCAAAAGTGACGGATGACCTCTGATTCATATCAGAAAGGTCAAGGAGCTTTGCATTTTTTTTATATCTCCAACAAAGAAAATCTTCCTTTCTTAAATGTTCTTGTTTCTCTGGATAGAGTTTATGTTTGCTAACTGAAGGAGTAGCAGAACCTGGGAGTGGGGCAGGGGTGCAATCCAGCAGGTTCTGACAGGTTCTGGAGAACCGGTAGCAGAAATTTTGAGTAGTTCATAGAACCGGCAAATACCACCTCCGGCTGGCCCCAGAGTGGGGTGGGAATGGAGATTTTGCAGTATCCTTCCCCCAGGAGTGGGGAGGGAATGGGGATTTTGCAGTATCCTTTCCCTGGAGTGTGGTGGGAATGGAGATTTTGCAATATCCTTCCCCCAGGAGTGGGGAGGGAATGGGGATTTTGCAGTATCCTTTCCCTGGAGTGTGGTGGGAATGGAGATTTTGCAATATCCTTCCCCCAGGAGTGGGGAGGGAATGGGGATTTTGCAGAATCCTTCCCCTGCCAGGCCCACCAAGCCAGGCCCACCATGCCACACCACAGCCACCAAGTCACACCCACAGAACCGGTAGTAAACAAATTTGAATTTCACCACTGGGGTGGAGTTAAAAGAGTGATCATCGTATGGACCGAAGACAAATTCCTTCTGTGTCCGATCACACTTGTCCAATAAAGAATTCTATTCTATTCTATCACATCCCTATCACTTAGGATTGAATCAAATGGTTCATGCATAATTCCATACAGTACGGGCCAAAATTATGGAAACCTTTTGGGAAAAGTATATTTTTGAGGTTCGATGGCTAATAACACCACTTTTTTGGGGGGGGAGTTTCAAGATAATCCTATTCCACTGCTGGAATGGCCTGGGAATAGCCCAGACCTTCACCCAATGGAAAATCTAAGGAGCCGACTAAAGAAACTTGTTAGTCAGAAGCGGCCCAGCAATCAAACCCAGTTAATAGAAGCCATCATTCAATCTTGGTTTCACCTTATAACAGCTGCAGAACTAAAAGACTTGGTTCACTCCACGGGAAGACGTTGTAAGGTTGTCATTCATGCTAAAGGTTTCCCAATTAAGTATTAACTGACACGGTGATAATTTTTAAAAAATATATCTCATTTTTTTCTACGGTGATAACTTTTGTACATCTCGTTTATTTTCTACGTGTTTCACTTTTCTTCTTTATACTGTAATTGCTATTCCAGGGTCTGCAATCTTAAACACTCAAAGAGCCATTTGGACACGTTTCCCACAGGGAAAAAAACAACAACAACGGTAGCCACAAAACCTGGTTGGGGGTGATCACATCACTCACTCCCACCCAGTCACATGACTACCCAGCCGGTCATTAGGGCAGAGAACCGGTTGTTAAAAAACACCAGGAACCACAAAATCATTTTCTCTCTTTCTCCCTCTCTCTCTGTATCTCTCTCTGTCTCTCTCCCCCTCTCCACCCCTCTCTCTGTATCTCTCTCTCAATCTCTCTCAATCCCCCTCTCCCTCTCTCCACCGCTCTCTCTGTCTCTCTCTCTCTGTATCTATGTCCCCCTCTCCCTCTCTCCGCCCCTCTCTGTATCTCTCTCTCTCTCTGTGTATCTATGTCCCCCTCTCCCTCTCTCCACCCCTCTCTCTGTCTCTCTCTCTCTCTCTCTCTGTATCTATGTCCCCCTCTCCCTCTCTCCGCCCCTCTCTGTATCTCTCTCTCTCTGTGTATCTATGTCCCCCTCTCCCTCTCTCCACCCCTCTCTCTGTCTCTCTCTCTCTCTGTGTATCTATGTCCCCCTCTCCCTCTCTCCACCCCTCTCTCTGTCTCTCTCTCTCTCTCTCTCTGTATCTATGTCCCCCTCTCCCTCTCTCCACCCCTCTCTCTGTCTCTCTCTCTGTGTGTATCTATGTCCCCCTCTCCCTCTCTCCACCCCTCTCTCTGTCTCTCTCTCTCTCTGTGTATCTATGTCCCCCTCTCCCTCTCTCCACCCCTCTCTCTGTCTCTCTCTCTCTCTCTCTCTGTATCTATGTCCCCCTCTCCCTCTCTCCACCCCTCTCTTTGTCTCTCTCTCTCTCTCTGTATCTATGTCCCCCTCTCCCTCTCTCCACCCCTCTCTCTGTCTCTCTGTCTCTCTCTCTCTCTCTGTATCTATGTCCCCCTCTCCCTCTCTCCACCCCTCTCTCTGTCTCTCTGTCTCTCTCTCTCTCTCTGTGTATCTATGTCCCCCTCTCCCTCTCTCCGCCCCTCTCTCTGTCTCTCTCTCTCTCTCTCTCTGTATCTATGTCCCCCTCTCCCTCTCTCCACCCCTCTCTCTGTCTCTCTCTCTGTGTGTATCTATGTCCCCCTCTCCCTCTCTCCACCCCTCTCTCTGTCTCTCTCTCTCTGTGTGTATCTATGTCCCCCTCTCCCTCTCTCCACCCCTCTCTCTGTCTCTCTCTCTCTCTGTGTGTATCTATGTCCCCCTCTCCCTCTCTCCACCCCTCTCTCTGTCTCTCTCTCTCTCTCTCTCTGTATCTATGTCCCCCTCTCCCTCTCTCCACCCCTCTCTCTGTCTCTCTCTCTGTGTGTATCTATGTCCCCCTCTCCCTCTCTCCACCCCTCTCTCTGTCTCTCTCTCTCTCTGTGTATCTATGTCCCCCTCTCCCTCTCTCCACCCCTCTCTCTGTCTCTCTCTCTCTCTCTGTATCTATGTCCCCCTCTCCCTCTCTCCACCCCTCTCTCTGTCTCTCTCTCTCTCTCTGTATCTATGTCCCCCTCTCCCTCTCTCCACCCCTCTCTCTGTCTCTCTCTCTCTCTCTGTATCTATGTCCCCCTCTCCCTCTCTCCACCCCTCTCTCTGTCTCTCTCTCTCTCTGTGTATCTATGTCCCCCTCTCCCTCTCTCCACCCCTCTCTCTGTCTCTCTCTCTCTCTGTGTATCTATGTCCCCCTCTCCCTCTCTCCACCCCTCTCTCTGTCTCTCTCTCTCTCTCTCTGTGTATCTATGTCCCCCTCTCCCTCTCTCCACCCCTCTCTCTGTCTCTCTCTCTCTCTCTCTGTATCTATGTCCCCCTCTCCCTCTCTCCACCCCTCTCTCTGTCTCTCTCTCTCTCTCTCTGTATCTATGTCCCCCTCTCCCTCTCTCCACCCCTCTCTCTGTCTCTCTCTCTCTCTCTCTCTCTGTATCTATGTCCCCCTCTCCCTCTCTCCACCCCTCTCTCTGTGTCTCTCTCTCTCTGTGTATCTATGTCCCCCTCTCCCTCTCTCCGCCCCTCTCTCTGTCTCTCTCTCTCTGTGTATCTATGTCCCCCTCTCCCTCTCTCCACCCCTCTCTCTGTCTCTCTCTCTCTCTGTATCTATGTCCCCCTCTCCCTCTCTCCACCCCTCTCTGTATCTCTCTCTCTCTCTCTGTATCTATGTCCCCCTCTCCCTCTCTCCACCCCTCTCTCTGTATCTCTCTCTCTCTCTCTGTATCTATGTCCCCCTCTCCCTCTCTCCACCCCTCTCTGTATCTCTCAGATTTCCAAGGCCAGGCGAGGAGTGACTGGGAGGGGAAGGCGAGGGGCAGGGCCAGCCAGTGATGGGACAGGGAGCCGCAGCAGAGGGCCCAAAGAGCCCCATGCGGCTACGGAGCCACGGGTTGCTGACACCGTGCTATTCTAATAGCAAATCCTTCATAAAAGTTATTGCATTACATTCTTGATTAAATTATCTTTCCATTGATATATAATGGTGTGGTACTACTCCAAAAGAAAAAGAAAAAGTGGTGTTATTAGCTAGTTTTAGAAAATACAACTTTTCCCAAAAGGCTTCCACAAGTTTGGCCATGCCTTTAGATCTGAAGAGAAGAACAACTGAACAGAAACGTTTCCTTTCGCTTCTGCATGGTTCCTTGGGAATTACCGTGATTTTTAAAACGGCACACAAGAGCTTTCATCATTTAGATTGCTTTTAAATGCTGAGCATCCGCAAATTGCTTCTGTGGCCATAAGCTCACAGTGACAGCACACAGCCAGATGCCTCCCTCGAAAGGGGACCTCCAGGAGAACAAGAGCTTTAATTCTCTTCCTTCCGGCACATCTAGATAGGTGGCTTTTGATGATAGAAATGGTGGGCGGGAAGATATTCAGAAGAGTGCGCGTGGGTCTACGGCGGGAGAAAAGGAAGGGAAAACTAGGGTGATGGAGAACATCGCGCTGAAGAGGCTACATGGGTAGTGAGAGTCAACAGAAGATTGTTGACTGGCTGTAACAACCCAGTTGTGCTTTCGTGAAGCAACATAAAGGGCTTCTTTTGTAGCTCTGGGGTCGGCCATTTGAGGAGAGCCTTCATCATGTGCTGTCAGCAGGGCCAAATGTTGGCTTAAAAGGCTGAATAACAGAATAGAACAGAACAGAATACAGAATAGAATACATTCATCAAGAATAGAATAGAATAGAATAGAATAGAATAGAATAGAATAGAATAGAATAGAATAGAATAGAATAGAATAGAATAGAATATAGAATACAACAGAATATAGATTAGATTAGATTAGATTAGATTAGATTAGAACACAGAACACAAAGTAGAGTAGAGTAGAGTAGAGTAGAGTAGAATAGAATAGAATAGAATAGAATAGAATAGAATAGAATAGAATACAGAACACAAAGTAGAGTAGAATAGAATAGAATAGAACATAGAATACAACAGAATATAGAATAGAATAGAATAGAATAGAATAGAATAGAATAGAGTAGAGTAGAGTAGAGTAGAGTAGAACACAGAACACAAAGTAGAGTAGAATAGAATAGAATAGAACATAGAATACAACAGAATATAGAATAGAATAGAATAGAGTAGAGTAGAGTAGAGTAGAATAGAATAGAATACAGAACACAAAGTAGAGTAGAATAGAATAGAATAGAACATAGAATACAACAGAATATAGAATAGAATAGAATAGAATAGAATAGAATAGAATAGAATAGAATAGAATAGAATAGAACACAGAACACAGAACACAGAACACAGAACACAGAACAGAACAGAATAGAATAGAATAAAATAGAATAGAATAGAATTTGGAAGGGATCTCAAAGGTCTTCTGATCCAGAGGTCTCCATCCCCTGGTTCGTAGACTGGCACCGATCTGTGACATGCCAGAAACTGGTCCACACAAACAAGCGAAGCCCCATCCGCCGGATGTAGGCAACACACAAAACCACCTACCCCTCTGGTCCACGGGAAAACCTCTCTCCACGGAACTGGTCCCCAGTGCCCAAAAGGCAGGGGTGGAATGCTAAGGTTATGAATTCAGATTTAAATAACCCCCTAAAACAAACGGACTTATATTTCTAGGTGGTTTTTCCACTCAAGCTTGGCTCAACTCCTACGAGAAATTCCCAGCACAGCGTTACTCTCGGTCTCGAAGTTGATTGGTGAGTCGGTCGGGAATCTAACAACTATTGGATGGTCGTCTTCCCAAAAACAGATCTATTTCTTCCGGGAACTAAGAGCCTTGGTAGTACAGTGGTCTAAGGCACCCTGTTATTAAACTGGTTATTAAGACCAGCTGCCTGCAATTACTGCAGGTTCGAATCTCGCCAAGGCTCAAGGTTGACTCAGCCTTCCATCCTTTCTAAGGTAGGTAAATTGAGGACCCAGTTTGTGGGGGTAATAAGCTGACTTTGTATAAAATATACAAAAGTATGAAGGCTATTGCTTAACGCACTGTAAGCCGCCCTGAGTCTCCGGAGAAGGGCGGCATATAAATCAAATTTTAAAAAAAAAACTATAATAAGATCGGTGGAACCACTGGCTTCTCTCAAGTTGTGATTGTGTGCTGCTAGCAATTCAGGTGAGCCTTCCTTGGAGAACACCAGGGCTTCTCAAGTGTGTCAGAATTTCCACGCCGAGTGTGAGGCCGCCATAAATCCTTTGGTAAACCTGGAGCTGCATACCAGTAGCACCTACCAGTCTATGGTAAGGGTCTTTCTTTTCTTTTTTTCAAATCTGCAATTTCTTTAGTTAGGATAACTAAAGTTTGCCTGCTTCTTAGGCATATCTGAAGGGACGCAGTGGCTCAGTGGCTAAGACACTGAGCTTGTCGATCAAAAGGTCGGCAGTTCAGCAGTTCGAATCCCTAGTGCCACGTAACAGGGTGAGCTCCCGTTACTTGTCTCAGCTTCTGCCAACCTAGCAGTTCGAAAGCATGGAAAAAATGCCAGTAGAAAAATAGGGGCCACCTTTGGTGGGAAAGTAAGAGCGCTCCGTGCACCTTTGGTATTGAGTCATGCCGGCCACATGACCACGGAGACGTCTTCGGACAGCGCTGGCTCTTCGGCTTTGAAACGGAGATGAGCACCGCCCCCTAGAGTCAGGAACGACTAGCACATATGTGCGAGGGGAACCTTTACGTCTATGCATATATATAGATAGATATATAAGAGCTGTAATCTAGTGTAATTACAGAGTACTGCTTGATCGAAGCAGGGTTTAATAAGAGCAGTATAAAAGGCCGCCAAGGAGTGGGATTTGAGAAAATAAAATAGTTGCAATGATATAGATTACGCTAGAAGTAAACACTTGAAATTTAGTGGAAGCCTCACGCTTTGAATAATTCAAAGGATGCTACGTAAATTATTCTCGGTAGAAATTGAAAGCAGAATTATTTGGGGATAAACCAGTGGAACTAGCATTGCCTTGCAAGAAAAAAAAACAAAAAGATTTTTGGGTTAGAAGAGAACGCTACCCTTCCACACACACACACACACACAAAGATCATTTACTACACAATTTCGACATCTGTATAACCTTGCTTGGTGCTTATCAGATTACATGCCCCATTTGACTTTCTGTTCCTAAGAAAAGGAGAATATTTGTAGCTCAGGGTCGATGAAATGTTGGTGCTCTCTGAGCGTGGTTGTTTTCTTGCAGACATTTCGCTACCGAACTAGGTAATATCATCAGTGTAATGAAGAGTGGGGTTTGCTCTCAGTTTATATTCTAGTAGCTTGTCCTATTAGTGTTGGTGGGGGTGGCCTTAACGGTTCTTTGGTGACTTAAAGAACAGTGTACTGTCTGGATCGATTTGTTTACATCTTAAGTTCCTAATTTCTACCTCTGTTGTCCAACCATTGATAAAATAAGTCCCAAATTCGAAAGTATTCTGTGTCTTCTTTTTCTTTTATCTTCAGTGTTAGTCTGTCCATTTCTGCTCAGTCCAATATTTTTTTTTAAATTACATCTTCTTCCGTAGGTGTTTCCTCGCTTTTCCAATGTTGTGCAAATACAATTCTTGCCACTGTTAAAACATGTAATATGTCAGTGTATAATAAATTCTGAGCTTCGATAGCCATAACAATAAGTCAGCCAATGGGAACTGTTTGGTGACTAAGAAACAGGATCTGTTGTGAGACATGGGAGACGTCTTGGAGCCTAAGAGTTGGTTTGTCCTTGCATTATAGCTTCTGTGATTATATTGCTTCTGGATTCTGAGTTCTGGTTCTGGCTTCTGCTGCATGGGTACTGTATACATGCATCATGCTTTATATTATTGTATATAAACAGGTTTCTTCTATAAATGAATCCTGCTGAATTATTTACTTGTGTGCTGGTTGGATTGCTGCAAACTCTAACATAATATCAAATACGCATTCCCTTTATCGTATTTTTCTAGTATTATGCCTAACAAAAATCGTTCTGGCTTGAAATCTATATGCGGTCTTAAAAAAAAAAAATTCTAACGACATATGCATTTTCTCCCCAATTATTTTTTCTCTTTTGGGCACGTCCACCACAGTTGGTATCTTGTTTGGCAGTTTCTTGATTGATTGTTGGTCTCCAAGAAAACAACCAAGCTCAGAGATCACCCAGGATCTCACTTTCTAGTTTTCTCAAAATTAAATTGACAGTTCTGTGCATGTGTGTGTGTTTGACTGTGTGTCTGTGTATGCTACATCAAGTCAATCATGACTCCTGTCAATTGCTTAGATGAATCCCTACAATTTTTGGCAAGGTTTTCGCAGTGATTTAGCCCACTGCAACGGGAGCTGATAGGCTTTTAAATTGGTTAAAAGTCTATTTTGTGTTTTGACAGGCTAAAGCTGCCTTTACTTCACCTCTAATGAGGCACTTAAAAGTTTCAGCGCATTTTAGCTACTCTTCTTCGACCTTAGGGATTAAGTAGAATTTAGCTTGGTTCATACTTGGGTAGAAAACTACAAGGGACTTCCAGGGATGTAGGCTCCATGGGGAAATCAAGAAAGACACCCCAGAAAAAGCATAATAAACCTCCATAATACCATCACGAGAACTTGGATATGTCAAGCTCAATTCAAGAGTGTCTCAGCTGCAGGCTGGGTGTCAGCGTTCCAGTGCTGACATATGAATAGGAGAGGAGAAGCTTGAACTTTTGCCTACTTAATTCCTTTAAAGATTATGTTTCTTCGGAGATGGGAGGAGGGGGCACATTCCTGTGATCTGACGGAGATGGGATGAAGAGAGTGGCTTGGAAGATAGCCAATGAGACGCAGAGAATTGGGGATCGGAAAGGGAGGACTTGGGGGGCAAAGGTCACTGTTGACTGCGAAAGAGCCAGGGACAGATCACTATGCTCAATAAAGAGAAAATTTCCTCAAAGTTCAGCAGTTTGGAAATTCATTTATTTTGAGATAGCATCGAAACCTGACACTGGGCTTGGCTTGAAGATACCTTGAAGTTTGCTGTTGCTAAAAGAAAATATGGGGCTTACCATTCCAAACATGGGAAGTGTTGTGACTCCGGCTCCTGAACCTGGCCTCACGGAGGAAGATGACTCTGAAAGTGATGGGGAGGAACTGACCTCTCCAGGACCCTCCTTTCTGGCAACGCCTCAGGTTCCAGCTGAAGGCCAGGAGGAAGGCACGTCGGAGCACTAATAGGGAGTGATGAAGATCAATCTTGGATTGATCCCAGGCAGCGTCGGAGGCGTGCGCAGCAAAGGAAGAGGTGTGGAAGGGCCAGAGATTGCTGAGTCACTGAGCCATGCCCCACAGAGGATAAAAGTGGGTGGGCTTGCTCTGCAGGCTCTGTGACGGACAAAAATTGCATATTGTGAGCTTCAGATGGGATATCTTGGACTTTGTGAATGACTTCTGACTACTCTTTTGTGCCTTGTAAACTCTTGGTTGCCCCAGCAACGGACTACAGATACGCTGATTCCTGTTTCTAGAGGTGATAAGAAACTTGGCAGGCATTCGGAAAGTAGCTGCCAGCACTTTTATCTGCCAAAGGATTCAGGTCAGCTTGTAAAAATAAATTACTGGTAGACATCTTTTGCTCGTGTGTCTGCCTATGTGAGGTGGGGGGACAGAACAGGAAGAGAAGGGAAGGGAAGGGAAGGGAAGGGAAGGGAAGGGAAGGGAAGGGAAGGGAAGGGAAGGGAAGGGAAGGGAAGGGAAGGACCAAATATGTTTGGTTTGCTCAAATCTGAGAAACTGAATTCAATTATTTCAACTTTGATAGAACCTTGTTTACCAAAAATTGCTGGCTTCGGAAATCTCATGTCGCTATAATAGCATAAGAGAGCTAGCTTGGTTTAGCAGTTAAAGCATCTGGCTAGAAAGTGGGAGACTGTGAGTTCTAGTTCCATTTTAGGCATGAAAGCCAGCTGGGTGACTTTGGGCCAATCATTAGGACACAGTAAGTTCTAGTTCTGCCTCATAGCCATGAAAGCCAGCTGGGTGACTCTGGGCCAATCACCAGGAGATGGTGAGTTCTAGTCCTTTCTTGGTCACCAAAGCCGGCTAGGTGACTTTGGACCAATCACAAGGGGACGATGAGTTCTAGTCCTGCTCTAGATACGAAAGCCAGGCTGGGTAAACTTGAATCAGTCACTCTTTTTGAGCTCAACCCACCTCACAGGGCTGTGGTTGTGAGGAAAATAGAAGGAAGAAGGTGTGTTGGATACGTTTGCCGCCTTGAGTTATTTGTGAAAATAATTAAGGTGGGGGATACTTACTGGGGCTGCCTTAGAAGGTAAGCAGCTGAGCTTCAAATTGCTGTATTTTGAATGCTTCACACGAGCGTGTTAGGTGCGGGCACGCTCACTGAACTGGTTGTTAAACTGGTTGCAGCCCACCACTGAGTACAAGTAGTAGTAGTAGTACAATTGTTCATATAAATAATGGGTAGGTCTAATCTGATGAAAAGAAGGACTAGGAGTGACATGATAGCAGTGTTCCAATATCTCAGGGGCTGCCACAAAGAAGAAGGAGTCAAGCTATTCTCCAAAGCACCTGAGGGCAAGACAAGAAGCAATGGGTGGAAATCAGTGGTGGGTTTCAAATTTTTTTACTACCGGTTCTGTGGGTGTGGCATGGTTTGGTGGGCATGGCATGGTTGGCATGGCAGGGGAAGGATACTGTAAAATCTCCATTCTCTCCCCAATCCAGGGGAAGGTTACTGCAAAATCCCCATTTCCTCTCGATCAGCCGGGACTCGGGAGGCAGAGAATAGATGGGGGTGGGGCCAGTCAGAATTTTTACTACCGGTTCTCTGAACTACTCAAAATTTCCGCTACCAGTTCTCCAGAACTGGCCAGAACCTGCTGAAACCCAGCTCTGGTGGAAACTAATCAAGGAGAGAAGCAACTTAGAACTAAAGAGAAATTTCCTGATAGAACAATTAATCAGTGGAAAAACTTGCCTCCAGGAATTGTGGATACTCCATCACTGGAGGTTCTCAAGAAGAGATTGGACAATAATTTGTATGAAAAAGTATAGGAATTCCTGCCTGAGCAGAGAGTTGGACTAGAAGACCTCCAAGGTCCCTTCCAACTACTCTACTCTACTCTACTCTACTCTACTCTACTCTACTCTACTCTACTCTACTCTACTCTACTCTACTCTACTCTACTCTACTCTACTCTATTATACTATACTCTAGTAGTGTTATTTAAATTTAAGGGGAAGTCAGAGATACTGTATACAACTGAAGAGAAGATCTAACCATGGAAAAAAAGATATTCACAAGCTCGGTTTGGCTAATTGTAAATTTAAAAAGATAGTCCTTTTGGTTAATTGTAATTAAAGAAACGCAGAAAACTATAGTTCAGCCAGGGAGGGGGGAAAAACTTTCCTTCATAAGAAACTCTGAAAGCCAATTCTTTTGGGTCAAATGGAATGAGCATCGCAAGAGAAAATAGTCGAGCAATTTGTTGCGAATGAAAAAATAATTTTCCTGCACTGTGCTAGAAAGACATTCAAACAGCGGAGGAAAAATTATCGATTGCAAAGAGAATCACACGCTCCCGTGTTTCTTCTTGAGCCACCCAAGGTCTAATAAAATACGTTGCGTGATAAGGTGCCAAGTCACTACACAGTGTGTACTGTATGTTTGCAGAGAAGCCAAGATTTAGGTGAGAAAAATAATTGGGGCTGGGCCATTTTAATAATTCAATTTCTTTTGCAGCTCATGCGGAATGGAGAACAGCACCCACAAAGTTCAGAAGAACATGTCCAGAGGCAAGATTTCATGCTGTCAATACAAAGCAGTGTGGTGTACCCACTAAACATTTTACTGGACCGATTGAATTTAATTGGGTTGGGGGGAAAGTTTCCTAAAGTGTTTTTTTTTTCCCTTCATAAATAAAGATGAGGAGTGATAACAGTGTTCCAATATCTCAGGAGTTGCCACAAAGTAGAAGGAGTCAACCTTTTTCAGGTACTGGGTATGTCTAGTTTAATGAAAAGAAGGACTAGGGGAGACATGACAGCAGTCTTCCAGGGGCTTCCCCAAAGAAGATGGAGTCAAACTATTCTCCAAAGCATCTGAGGGCAGGAGAAGAAGCAATGGGTGGAAACTAATCAAGGAGAGAAGCAACTTGGAACTAAGGAGAAATTTCCTGACAGTTAGAACAATTAATCAGTGGAACAACTTGCCTCCAGAAGTTGCGAATGCTCCAACACTGGAAGTTTTTAAGAAGAGGTTGGGCAATTTGTCTCAAATGATATAAGACTGTGATGGCGAAGCTATGTCACGCGTGCCAGAGGTGGCACACAGCGCCTGGGAGGGAAGGAAGGAAGGGGAGGCAGAGAGAGAAGAAGGAGGGAGGGAGGGAGAGAGGGAAAGAAGGAGGGAAAGGAAGGAAGAGAAGGAAGGGAGGGAAGGAAGGAAGGAGGGAGGGAGGGAGGAAGGAAGGAGAGGCAGAGAGGGAAGGAAGGAGGGAGAGAAAGAGGAAGGGAGGGGAGGTAGAGGGGAGGAACGAAAGAAGGAAGGAAGGAAGGAAGGAAGGAAGGAAGGAAGGAAGGAAGGAAGGAAGGAAGGAAGGAAGGAAGGAAGGGGAGGTAGAGAGGGAGGAAGGGAGGGAGGGAGGAAGGAAGGAAGGAAAAAAGGAAGGAAGGGGAGGCAGAGAGGGAGGGAGGGAGGGAGGGAGGAAGGAAGGAAGGAAGGAAGGAAAGAAGGAAGGAAGGAAGGAAGGAAGGAAGGAAGGAAGGAAGGAAGGAAGGAAGGAGGCAGAGAGGGAGGGAGGAAGGAAGGAAGGGGAGGGAGGGAGGGAGGGAGGGAGGGAGGAAGGAAGGAAAGAAGGAAGGAAGGAAGGAAGGAAGGGGAGGCAGAGAGGGAGGGAGGGAGGGAGGAAGGAAGGGGAGGGAGGGAGGGAGGGAGGAAGGAAGGAAGGAAGGGGAGGCAGAGAGGGAGGGAGGGAGGAAGGAAGGAAGGGAGGGAGGAAGGAAGGAAGGGGAGGGAGGGAGGGAGGGAGGGAGGGAGGGAGGGAAGGAAGGAAGGAAGGAAGGAGGAAGGAAGGAAGGAAGGAAGGAAGGAAGGAAGGAAGGAAGGAAGGAAGGGGAGGCAGAGAGAGAAGAAGGAGGGAAGGAAGGAGGGAGGGAAGGAGGAAGGGAGGGCAGGTAGAGGGGAGGAAGGAAAGAAGGAAGGAAGGAAGGAAGGAAGGAAGGAAGGAAGGAAGGAAGGAAGGAAGGAAGGGGAGGCAGGGAGGGAGGAAGGAAGGAAGGAAGGAAGGAAGGAAGGAAGGGGAGGGAGGGAGGGAGGGAGGGAGGGAGGAAGGAAGGAAGGAAGGAAGGAAGGAAGGAAGGAAGGAAGGAAGGAAGGAAGGAAGGAAGGAAGGACCTAATTCTTTAAAGTTACCCCATCTGGGCTAGAAAATTCCAGAAGAAAATTTAAGGGGCAGCAAGAAGAAACAGAAAACTCACATGTGGCTTTCTCATCATGCAGTCTCTTCTCTTCTTTAAGCTGCCCAGCTGGGAGCTGTCATTGTATTCTCCTGTAAGATTCCACCATTCAACTGTGGGCTGCCTTAAAATCTTTTTTCTTTCTTTCTTTTTCTTTTCCGTCTATCTCCCACTGAGAGATTTCTTCATGGATCAGCCCTGCAATTTTTTTGGGCCTGACAACCACCTGCTGCTTAGCTTTGAACGGACCTTCTAAAAAAAAAAACGCACGGCTTTGTTGCTTTTACGCACCCTCATTCACCCAACACCCCTGCTACAAAATCTTCCTTCCGGCTAGTGGGAAAAAAAAGAAAGAGAATGAACAAACGACACGCAACCGAGCATCTTCTTTTAAGCAATGAACAAGTTAACAATGAGAGGAACGATCAACTATCGGTAGTTCTAGACCAGTGATGGGTAACCTTTTCCGGACCGAGTGGCCAAACCACAGCCACGCGGGTGGTTATGGGCGCAACTCATTGTGCCCACGTAACACCCCTCCTGCGCGAGCTGCACTGGCTCCCAGTGGTCTTCCGGGTGCGATTCAAGGTGCTGGTTACCACCTTTAAAGTGCTCCATGGCATTGGACCTGGGTACCTTCGAGACCGACTTCTGCCACCAGTAGCCTCCCACCGGCCAGTCCGCTCCCACAGAGAGGGTCTCCTCAGGGTGCCATCGGCCAAATTATGTCGGCTGGCGACACCCAGGGGGAGGGCCTTCTCTGTGGGAGCCCCAGCCCTGTGGAATGAACTGCCCCCGGAAATACGTAAGATCTCCGACCTCCGGGTGTTTCGTTGCGCACTGAAGACCCTGTTGTTCCTCCAGGCCGGGCTATCAACATAATGATTTTAAATTAGGGTGTTTTATATTTCTGGGGTTTTAAATTGAGCCAAATCTATTTAATCATTTTAAATTTTTAACCGTTGTTTTGTCTTGTGTTTTTAAATAGGCTGTACACCGCACTGAGTCCTTCGGGAGAAGGGCGGTATAGAAATAAAATTATTATTATTATTATTATTATTATTATTATTATTATTATTATTATTATTATTATTATTATTATAGCACGCCCAAACCCCCAAAATACAATGCGTGCACGGCCCCCACGCATGCACGGACCTCTCATACACTCCACACATGCGCGCACTGCCTTCGCAGGCACTCCAGCCCCTGCACATGCACGCATGGCCCCCCCAGCCCCCTCTGCATGCACCACGGCCCCCTGCATGTGCCCCCTGCATGTGGGATTCAGCCAGTTCGCACCACTTTGGGAGAACCAGTTGTTAACTTTCTGAGCAATTTGGCAAACTGGTTGTTGGAAGAAATCATTAGGGCAGAGAACCGGTTGTTAAATTACTTGAATCCCACCACTGGCCCCACCCCCCCGCATATGCGCGGCACAGACCCAAAGCCCAGCTGGCTGGCTAGAGGCGTGCGCATGCACGGCAGAGCTGAACTGGGGCAACTGCTCGCGTGCCCACAGAGAGGGCACTGTGTGCCACCTCTGGTATGCGTGCCATAGCTTCGCGATCACGGTCCTAGACTTACAACCGTTCATTTAGTGACCATTCAAAGTTACAAAATGGGACTTATGACCATTTTTTTCACAATTATGACCTTGGCAGGATCCCCCTATAGTCACCTGATCAAGATCTCAACGGGTTCCGATTTAGGACCTTTGCGGTATCAGAAGATCCTACGATCTCCTTTTGTGACCTCGTGACCAGCCAAGCCAGATTTGCTTAACAACTGTCGCTGCCTTAACAACTGCAAAGAAGCGGGAGTCAAGGTATTCTCCAAAGCACCTGAAAGCAGGACAAGAAGCAATGGGTCAGGGAGAGAAGCAACCTAGAACTAAGGAGAAATTTCCTGACAGTGAGAACAATTGATCAGTGGAACAACTTGCCTCCAGAAGTTGTGAATGCTCCAACACTGGAAGTTTTTAAGAAGAGGTTGGATAACCATTTGTCTGAAGTGATGTAGGGTTTCCTGCTTGAGCAGGGGGTTGGACTAGAAGACCTATTTTATTTTATTTTATTTTATTTTATTTTATTTTATGTGGTGGAATCTCCAGGGAGGAAGTGAGAACAATTAACCAGTGGAACAACTTGCCACCAGAAGTTGTGAATGCTCCAACACTGGAAGTTTTTAAGAAGAGATTGGAAGAAGAGATTTGTCTGAAGTGTAGTAATATAAGCCCTGCTCCCAAAATAAGCTCGTCAGCCAGACGGACACATTTTAGTACCCTATTTCTCTGAAAATAAGACTTAACTGGATAATGAGCCCTAATGAGTCCCATGGAGCAAAAATTAATATAAGACCCAATCTCACATTTTTATGTTATGTGGTGGAATCTCCAGGGAGGAAGTGAGAACAATTAACCAGTGGAACAACTTGCCTCCAGAAGTTGTGAATGCTCCAACACTGGAAGTTTTTAAGAAGACGTTGGATAACCATTTCTCTGAAGTGGTGTAGGGTTTCCTGCCTAAACAGGGGGTTGGACTAGAAGACCTCCAAGGTCCCTTCCAACTCTGTTATTATATTATATCATTCTTCTAGAAGAGGGGTGGGTGCTAACTTTCTGCAATAATTTAATTTAATTTAATTAATTCAATTTATATGCAACCCAAGCCTTTTAAATTGGATGAGTATATTAGCTTCAAAATGTACAGGTAGTCCTCGACTTATAACAGTTTACTTAATGTACTGTTCAAAGTTACGATGACACTGAAAAAAGTTTTCAAAACATTTTCACACGTATGACCGTTGCAGAATCTCCGTGGTCACGTGATTGACATTGATGCTTGACAACTGACTCCCATTTATGAACGGTTGCAACATTTCGTGGTCGTGTGATCACTTTTGCAACCTTCTGACAAGCGAATGAGGAAGCCAGGTTCACTCAACGACCGGCTTACTAATTTAACAACTGCAGTGATTCCCTTAACAAAAGTGGCAAGAAGAGTCGTAAAATGGGGCAAAAACTCCTTTTAACAAATTTCTCACTTAGCAACATAAATGTTGGGCACTTAAAGTTGAGGACTAGCTGCATTACATTCAGTTAGAATGAGTGATCTGGAGGTTTTATGAGCCTCAATAAGGTTAAGAGTTTTTACCTTGGATTCGTAGATCTCAGATACAATACGGACTTCTAATCATAGTTTAAACTTAAGCTAAAGCTACAGTTGATAATAACACCATCTCTTTTCATGGAGAGTCGTCCGTTCTCTTATTCATGTCTATAAATCTCCAGGGAAGTTATGAAAGCACAGTTCCAACTTGGCAAAGCAATTTAGCTATCCTTGCCTTTGATTCTCCGCTGGGTGAAAACCTTGAATCTAAATGTGTGGAACAGCAAGTCAAGGCTATCACACAGCTGGAAATCCACTTTTTCCTCCTGAAGCTTTTAGCAGGACCACCAGCTAGCCAGAGGGAGTATCTGTTTGATAAGTTCATCCTTGACTAGAGAACAGCCAAAGGCAGGGAAAAGCGAAGGAGAAAGCAAGCAGAAATTTCAACGTAAGAGTTTTGCATAGTCTACTTCAAGAGAGCCAATTTGGTCTAGTAGTTAAGGCACCAAAACTAGAAAATGGGTGAGTTCTAGTCCCACCTTACACACAAAAGACAGTTGGGTAAACTTTGGGTCAATCACTAGGAGGCTGTGAGTTTCAGATTAAAAGAGTTGGAAGGGACCTTGTAGGTCATCTAGTCCAACCCACCATCCAAGCAGGAGACCCTACACCATTTCTGACAAATGGCAGTCCAATCTCTTCTTGAAAGCCTCCAGTGATGAAGCTCCCATAACTTCTGAAGGCAACTTCTGTTCCATTGGGTGATGGCTCTCACTGTCAGGAAATTTCTCCTTATTTCCAGGTTGAATCTCTCCTTGTTCAGTTTGCATTCATTATTTCTTGTCTGGCCTTCAGGTGCTTTGGAAAATAGCTTGAGCCACTCCTCACTGTGGCAGCCCCTCAAATATTGGAATTGGAGTTCTAGTTCAATCTTAGCTATGAAAGCCAGTTGGATGACTTTAGTTGGCTTTCCTGCCTCAGGTGGGACTAGAACTCACCATCTCCTGGTTTCTAGGCCAGCACTTTAACCCTTGCACTACCAAACTGGCTCTTTCAACCCCCTTAACAATTTTCAAAAGTAAGGACTTCAACTCCCAGATACAACCCCCTCTTGTATCTTCCATTTGATTAGAAATTACGTTAAGGTTCAAGCTACATAGGTGTCATTGTCTTACATTCGTTTGTTAGCAAGTGCCAATACTTGGCCCAACTTGTCTCGACTTGAAGCTAAGCTAGGCTTAATTGGTCTTTTGCTGGATAATCACATGCAAATTCCAGAGCTGGGAAATTAAAAAAAAATAATAATAATCCTGGAATCTGGAGAAAAATCATGGTCATTTCCATATAGTCACCAAGAGTCAAGCTTGACTCAAGTTCTTCTTTAATTCTAGGTTTCCAAACAAGGTTTGTGTAATTATCAGGTTATCTTAATCAGGCATTGCTATAGCTTTGAGTCTCTCCGTCTTCAGCGTATTACAACGGTTGTGTTAATTGGTTTGGAACTTGTACTTTCTGGTAGTACAAGTTCCTTTCTAAACTGACTTGTCATACACACTGTAGTAGGCAGTGCTTTGCTTTGACATGGTGTGCTGAGTAAGCCACAACTGACTGGTTAATACTACTCTACAAAGTGTCATTTTCAAAACACTACACTCTGAGCCCAAATCAAAGCAGCCACATTATACAATGGGGTGTAGGGTTTACATGACCTGTGAAAATCATGAGTAGCTCAACCACAACCTGCTGTGTAAATACTACCAGACTCAAACCAGTGATCCATTTAGCCCAATATTGTCCTTTTTTTAAGTTGAGTTCACACAGCTATAACATGGTTGTGTTGGTTTAAGCTTCCTTGCATAAATTATGACTTATAAATTAGGTTTTGAGCCCTTCACTGCTGGGTCTTATTTAGCAAACCATGGATAAGCCATGGTTTAGGGCTTCTGTGATGTATGGGCAGAGCAACTAAACAATTGCAGAGTTCCCTTCTATACACACTATAATGTTGAATATATATTGTTAGTGATTTGTGTTCAAATAAAGCTACATTTCACTCAATGGATCAAATTGTTTACTGTGTTTATTCATCACATTGTGGTGAAGGCACAGTTGAGTTTACATATTTCAGCATAAACTCTTTTTTACGAAAAAAAGAATCACTGCCACTTGGACTATTGTATCCATGCTTGGTCAACACAATATAAATATATATTGAGACTCTAGAAAGAGTGGAGAGAAGAGCAACAAAGATGATTAGGGGACTGGAGGCTAAAACATATGAAGAATGGTTGCAGGAACTGGATATGTCTAGTTTAATGAAAAGAAGGACTAGGGGAGACATGATAGCAGTGTTCCAATATCTCAGGGGTTGCCACAGAGAAGAGGGAGTCAAGCTATTCTCCAAAGCACCTGAAAGCAGGACAAGAAGCAATGGGTGGAAACTAATCAAGGAGAGAAGCAACTTAGAACTAAGGAGAAATTTCCTGACAGTGAGCACAATTAATCAGTGGAGCAACTTGCCTCCAGAAGTTGTGAATGCTCCAACACTGGAGGTTTTTAAGAAGGGACTGGACAACCATTTGTCTGAGATGGTATAGGGTCTCCTGTTTGAGTAGGGAGTTGGACTAGAAGACCTCCAAGGTCCTTCTGTTATTCTGTTATGGCTTATTCAACACTCTAACCCATATCAACTGATTATGGTTTAACATGTGTGGTTAAGAAGACAACAGAAGCTAAGTCTGTTCTCCTAGCCTAATGCAGTACTCACAAGCCTAGAAACCTCCAGATACTAGGATTACAATCTCCAGAATTCCCTGCTAATATTATACAGCAGTGTTTCTCAACCTTGGTAGCTTGAAGATGGGTGGACATCAACTCCCAGAATCCCCCAGCCAGCACCGCTGGCTGGGGGATTCTGGGAGTTGAAGTCCACCCATCTTCAAGCTACCAAGGTTGAGAAACACTGCTAAACAGTCAACCTCTCTGGAGGATGGCAAATATGGGGGAAACTTCTATGGAACTAGCCTGTCATTCATAACTGAATAAGGTCTAACATACAAGCAGTGAGCCTAACCATCTTAAAAAAAACCACATCTACAACATGTGATTCTTGTAGGTTCTTCAGCGCTGTATATTTGGTCTCTTACTCCAGGTTCAACTCAGTCCTTTTCCTATTTGTTAAACCTGTGCTCATCCAGTACCCACAAGGCTAATCCTGACTAAAAAAAAAATAACAATATCACATTATGTCTCAGCTTGCTGTGTAAATTTAGGTCATCACAGCAGGCGAACTTCTCCTTCAGCTTTACACATATGAGCACAGTTACTTTACGAATCACGATTTGGCCATAACGCTTTTTTTTTTTTGTGGCCTCCTGCTAGAATTTTGGCTTAGGCGCTGTTGGATTGTAAATCGTGGTTTATGGTGTAGTTTGTGATGCAAACACTGGATAAAACTTTATACATGCTCAGCCTCAGCTGGAAATAAGGACGATGGTTCCCACAAGTATGGGCTTTTTTTCCCTTCAGTTCCTGAATTTGTGAAGCTATGATGAAAAGGAAACAGCTGCAGGACGAAGTAAATTGTTTAAACATTCTCAGACAAGGGACAATCTTTATCAACGGCTCACTCCCCAGCGACAATTCTAATTAATTCTTAAAAAAAAAAACACTCCTATTTTGCTGAGTCATCCTCCCTCCCTCAAAGCCAATTGTGAGTTGAGGAACAACTGGTTTTCTATTGGATATCATCCCTCATATGAGACCTTCCCCAATTCAGCAGCTGCACCTGGACCAAGGGCTCTTCCAAGTTTCTATTGGTCCTCATCAGCCCATCCCTAAATCTGATTGGTCAGTTGGTCCTGGAGATGCTTCCTATTGGCCAATGCTATTGTTAATTAGTTACCCCACCCCTGCAAAACTGTATATAAGGCCAAGTTGATTCTCTCTTTTACACCCACTGACCTTCTGAACTTCAGGAACGACCTCCATCTCCTCCTCTTCTAATGATGACTTCTCAAATCCGCCAGAACTACCATGCTGAATGCGAGGCTGCCGTAAACCATTTGGTGAACATTGAACTCCATGCTAGCTATGTCTACTTGTCCATGGTAAGTTACTCTGAATTTACTTTCAAGTAGGAAATGTTTGCTTCTTGTTTTATTGACTTGGGCGAACTTTGACTTTATTTTTAAATGATAAAAAACTTCTTAGTTGTGGGTAATGTATCTCTGTTAAATCTTAATGGTGGAGAAATAATGAACTCCAATGCTTATTTAGCTCTTGGGCCCTCTGGGTCATTGTAACTAAGTCTGGAGTAAGTAACATTTGAGAAATAAGGTACTTTGAGTGTTGGTACTTTCATAAGCTGTTTACAGAGAAATGCCTTCAATGAACATAAAACTGCTATAATAAACCAACTATAGAAGCAACTCTTAAATTTATAGTGAACAGTAATTAGGTCTGTTAAATTATGGTTTGAGATTATTACACTGGAATTAATAACCTGTGAGTAACAATGTAGTTTAACAGGAAAGACTCTTAAAAGTATGAAAAAGGTCTTGGGTCTCTTTTATGTAAGTAGTAAGTCTACCATTCTGTCCATTCTACTTAACGGTATATCAGCAATTTACAACTTGCCTTTGGAAGCTATTAAGCTATTGGAGTTTTTCAATAGTGTATGCATTTATACACACTCCCACAAGCAATTGATAAAAGCTTAATTTGTAGAGCTGGTTTTAGATACTTCTAAAGAGTCTACCTAGAAGCTTTAGTACTTTTAGATAACTTCTAAAAATTATCTACTAACATGCTCCTTTCTGGTTCCTTCCTAGGCCCATCACTTTGACCGTGATGATATAGCTTTGTGCCACCTGGCCAAGTTCTTGAAGGAACAATCCCAGGAAGAGAGAGAACATGCCGACAAGTTTCTGAAGTACCAAAACAAGCGAGGAGGACGTATTGTGCTGCAGGATATCAAGGTTGAGAAAACAAACTCCTCTGGGAAGAGTTTCATGAAAGGGAATAGGGGTTGTAGTAGCACAAGATCTGTGATGATAATGTTGCCATGCATGTATCTAACCATGAAACCTGGTTTTTTTTACTACACAGAAGCCAGAGAAAGACGAATGGGGCAACAGTCTAGATACCTTAGAACATGCCTTGCAGCTGGAGAAGGAGGTTAACCAGGCTTTGCTGGATCTGCACAAGCTGGCAACTGAGAAAGCAGATCCTCATGTAAGTAAAACTGAGGCGACAAAGATGGGGCAAGATGGCTTTGGGAGATTTCTCAATTTTTTTTTAAAGAAAAGCTAACTTGGTAGGCATGATTTTGTATGCACCCAGAATGCTACCGTTCTTGAAGTCCTGTGTCTTCATGACTTTCTTTAGGCCCAAATAGTTTTAACTATTTCTTTACACGCTGTAGATGCTTTTCTTCCTACAAAGGGAAGCTCATGTGTGGCTTGTTTTTGTCTCTGGACTTTTCTTAGCCGTAATAATGGGAGCTAATTATGGAGGTTTGTAGATGTTCTCCTAATCCTAACAAACTTTCTTTTTTGTCCCCTCAGCTCACTGACTTCCTGGAGAATGAATTCCTGGAAGAGCAAGTGAAGGCCATCAAGCTGCTGGGAGACCACTGTACCAACTTGAAGCGCCTGGGACTGCCCCAGAATGGCATGGGCGAATACCTCTTTGACAAGCTCACCTTAAGCGAGAGCAGCTAAACCTTGTCCCATTGATTTATGCAGTTTATTTTGGAAAAAAATGCAAATAAACAAATAATTAGCATTGTGCGAATGGTGTTTGTGCTTCAATCCTCAATGCAGAAAACTCACTCAATGCTGGTTTCTAGATACTTAGCCACAATGGAATTAAGTAGTCAAAACTCAACCGTTGTAGACCTTGCTAAGGGGGCTGAACTCTGGGGACTCATAAAAAAAATAGGTCAGTTCTTAAACAAGGATTCTTACATACAGCCATAGTAGCTTCAACCCTCCTGTAACTGAAAGGAAATTGGTCAATGGGGAATGTAGGGTTAACCTATTGTGGGAATGGTCATGCTTGGGTTTTGAGTCCCATTCTGTTGTCCCCTCAAAAGTGCTTTTTCAAGAAGCAACCCGGACTTTGTTTTTCCGTGAACATGTTTCACTACTCATCCAAGAAGCTTGTTCAGTTCCTCCAATTCCTTTGAGACAATCATGACCTGGATGATTAAGAATCTCCCATAGACGTCAAGTTTAAACTTCATCTTTGCAATTTTCCTCATTCTTCAGCCATATGGTTTATTTGGCTTAGTTTTTGCAGTTCCAGTCTTTAAGTACAGTAGTTATAGTCCTAGTATAACATTCTTCAGGCACTAGAACAATTTATGAGGTTTCTGGTTTGTCACAAATGTGAAAGGAAGACCATTCCTGGAACTGAAACTAAGATTATGGCATTCTTTAAACCAACATTCCTGAACTATGTGTTCCCCAGATGTTAAATTTCAATTCTAAGTATCCTTATCTGTGGTATCTCTTGGAGTTGAAGCCCAGCTGATAGGACTTGATGAAAAATTGTATGTTCCATCTCCTGATCAAAGCAAGGCACTATATGAAAGTATTTCTCCAGATTTTGCTTTAAGTCCAGAGGTGGATAACTATGGCCCCTTTATGACTTGTGGACTTCAATTCCCAGAATTCCTGAGCCAGCATAATTCCCCCTCCTACTTTAAGTCAAACTCAAATTTTCCCATAGGTCATTGGTTCCGTTGCCTGGTTCCTCATAGTATTAGGAAGTTATTTTTCTAACTAAACAGTTTGCGGTTTCACCTGTTATGCTAACCCTGCCCTATTGTGGCTTATTCCATTAATCAGAAAGGTTTGCACATCATTAAGCCATTTTAACCAATCTATGCTTTCTCAGTTGTTCTAGAGTAGCATTAACAGAGTTGGAAGGGACCTTATAGGTCATCTAGTCCAACCCCCCCTTCCCCACTTAAGGAGACCCTACACCATTTCTGACTCTTGTCAAGGACCCTGGAGTCATATCAAATGATCTAAGTGCCAAAGCCCACTGTAACATCGCCAAAAAGGCATTAAGGGTGTAAACCTAACCTTTCGTAGCTGCTTCTCTGGTAATATTACACTACTAACCAGGGCATACAAAGCATTTGCTAGACCAATTCTCGAATTACAGCTCATCTGCCTGGAACCCGCACTGCCTATCGGACATTAATACAATTGAATGCGTCCAGAAATATTTCACAAGAAGAGTCCTCCACTCCTCCGCTCGCAACAATATACCTTATGCCACCAGACTTGAAATTTGGGGAAATTTAGAACTACGCCACCTTCAGTCTGACCTACACATAACTCATAAAATCATCTGCTACAATGTCCTACCTGTCAACGACTACTTCAGCTTCAACCACAACAATACATGAGCACACAATAGATACAAACTTAAAGTGAACTGCTCCAGACTCGATTGCAGAAAATATGTCTTCAGTAACAAGAGTGGTCAATGTCTGGAATGCACAACCTGAGTCTGTGGCCTCATCCCCAAATCCCCAAAACTTTAACCTAAAACTGTCTACTGTTGACCTCACCCCATTCCTAAGAGGTCTGTAAGGGGCGTGCATAAGAACACCAGAAATCCTTCCGTCCCTGTCCTAATGTTCCCTTTAATTGTATTCATTGTATATATTCAATTCATGCTTATATTTATTAGCTAATATGTACTTGACAAAATAAAATAAATAAAAATAAAAAAATAAAATGGCAGTCCAATCTTTTCTTGAAAGTCTCAAGCGATGATAAAACACCGAACAAAAGAAAATTCCGAAGGTAACTAATCTTGTAAAGTTATCTCTCTGACTTAAATTATGTCTTTCTGCACTAAACAGAATAGTCTTTTTTTTTTTTCCATTTTATATTATTCATGATGGTAAGAACTCTTTAAGATAACCATTAAGATTATGGCATTTTTAAATTAACATTCCTGAACTACATGTTTTTTCCATATATATTTAAATGTCAGCTACAAGAAGAATCCTTATCTGTAGCACCGAGAGATTTCTCTTGGAGTTGAAGCCCAACAGATAGAAAATACAATTTTTCAAATAAATCTCCCAACGGTATCAACAGCTGAAACGAGCTTTGTGGAGATGTTGAATTAAATATCACATTTCTGACTGTTGTTTCAGAGGGCAGAAATTTGAATTCATAAAGAGACCCCGGATATATCCAACCGTGTTTCTAGCACGCCAATGTCCAGTTCGGTGTGATTAAATTCTTGATGACAAGTGATATAATACATGCTCATTTTAAAGTCTGGGGTTTTTGATGTGTGTCGTAACGCAGATGAATTATTTAGATGACATTCAACACAGGCTCATTAAAACTCCAGCCTCACATTTAGAAACCTCTCTCTGGTCTCTACGATTATTAATAAAGAGCATCTTTTTATTCCCATTTGGTTGCAAAACATCAAGAGAGGTGGCATTTATCTTTCCTGCAATCTAAGCCCTGACAAGTTCATAAAAGTGATAATTTCTGGCGAGAGCTGCTGCCATGAATCTTATTAATCAACTTCAAAGTCTATTTCACTTAAGCTCACGATCCTTCTTAAGCAAGAGTCAAGTACTACTATCTCACATACTGCTGTTTATTTTTTTTTCCTAGAACAAGAGTTGGACAGATTCCAGACTTCCAGAAAGTCTGAGGTAAACTGGACGGATTTATTGCAGTGAATTGGAAATTATTTGCCCTTGCAAGTTGATTGGAAGATAAGACCTATTTTGGAGACTGAATTTACTATATTTAATTAAAGAATTGACTGGAGATGATATTAAGAAACAAACCTGGATATTTGACAGTGGTGGGATCAGGGGTGAAATCTACTTACCTTCCTTACCAATTCGGAAGCACATGTGCCATGCGTCACATACGTGCACACACCTTCTGCACATGTGCAAAACCTGCGCGTGCGCAGAAGGTAAAAAATCATTACTTCCTGGTTACACCCAGAAGTACTTCCTAGTTACCCCCAGGAAGTAATGTTCCATTACACCCGGGCGGCAACCGCTACCAGATCGCCGAACCACAGGGAAAAATCGCTACCGGATCAGGCGATCCGGTCCACTCCGGGAGCATTTCACCCTGGGTGGGATTCAAATAATTTAACAACCGGTTCTGTGCCCTAATGACTGGCTTGGTGGACGTGGCCATGGTGGTCATGGCCAGAGGGTGTGACAGGTAGCACTCGGCCTCCTGCAGCCCCCCCCCCGGGAGCAAAAACAGGCTACGGTAGGCCGCACCACACACCCTGTGCCCCATTTTGGGCCTAGTAGGCCTCCCTGCAGCCTCCTGGGAGCCAAAATGGGGCGCATGAGGACTCCTGGAAGGGGCAAGGTGGGGAGGGGAGAAGCCAGCCAACAATTTAACTACCGGTTTGCCCGAACCATCCGGAACTGGCTGAATCCCACCATTGATATTTGACCCAGGATGATTTGTTTATAACTTTTCGGATCATTTGGGATAGATATGGTGCCGTGGCAAATTTTCTGGGAGTGGATTACAACAACAACAGCCTGTTAACAGAGAGTTTTGAAACTTTAATTTTGTTTTGCTTCACTAATACAGGGATATTTATATTCCACCTGTATTATTTTTACAAAACAGTCTAGGCAGCAAATGTATCCAACACACACTTTCTGGGCTAAGAGAGAGTGATTGGCCCAAAGCAGGGGTGAAATCCAGCAGGTTCTGGCAGGTTCTGTTGAACCGGTAGCGGAAATTTTGAGTAGTTTGGAGAACAGGTAGCGGAAATTTTGAGTAGTTCGGAGAACTGGCAAATATCACCTCTGGCTGGCCCCAGAGTGAGGTGGGAATGGAGATTTTGCAATATCCTTCCCCCAGGAGTGGGGAGGGAATGGGGATTTTGCAGTATCCTTCCCCTGCCACGCCCACCAAGCCACACCACGCCCACCAAGCCATGCCCACAGAACAGGTAGTAAAAAAAGTTTGGATTTCACCACTGGCCCAAAGTCACCCAATTAGCTTTCATGCCTAAGGCAGGACTAGAACTCACAGGCTCTTGCTGGCCCAAAATCTCCCAGCTGGCTTTCATGCCTGAAATGGGATTAGACCTCACAGCCAGCATTCATGGTTAAGGTGGGAGCTCTCAGGCTTACATGCTTTCAAACGTGCTATATTTTTATGACCTATTTTATACCTATTTTACTTGCTCATTGTTGAATGTTTATATGTCTATAATTTGTAGGTGCTTCTGACACAAATTAAAAAATCATGGTAACCTTGAGAACGAGAACCTTCGAAGTGGCTAACAATTGGGACACACCAATGTGCCTTTGAAAAGTTCAACCAAGTAGTATTATTTCCACAGATAGTGAGTCAAAACATCAACCAGACAAACAGTTCTCCAACTTTTGAATGCAGATAGTTCTCTACTTATGACCACAATAGAGCCAAAATATCTGTTAATAAACAAGACAGTAGTTTAGTGAGTTTTGTCCCATTTTATGACCTATCTTGCCACCGTTGTTAAGTGAAGCACTGTAGTTGTTAGTAATCCAGTTGTTAAGTGATCCCATGATCCTGGGACACTCCAATAAATATGAACCGGTTGCCAAGCATCCGAATTTAGATCAGGTGACAATGGGGATGCTGCAATGGTCATAAGTGTGAACAACGGTCATAAGTCACAGTTTTCAGTGCCGTTGTAGCTTCGATCAATTGTAAGTCAAGGACTATGTGTACTTCAGTGGTGGGTTTCAAATTTTTTTACTACCGGTTCTGTGGGTGTGGCTTGGTAGGCGTGGCATGGCTTGGTGGGTGTGGCTTGGTGGGCGTGGCGGGGGAATGATACTATAAAATCTCCATTCCCACCCCACTCCAGGGGAAGATTACTGCAAAATCCCCATTTCCTCTTGATCAGCTGGGACTTGGGAGGCAGAGAACAGATGGGGGTGGGGCCAGTCAGAATTTCTACTACCGGTTCTCCAGAACTGGTCAGAACCTGCTGAAACCCACCTCTGATGTATTTCATTTGGCCAAGTGTGATTAGACACAGAGAATTTGTATTTCTTTTTCATTTTTGTACGAATTTTCCCCCCCCAAAAAAAGTGAAAACAGGATTAACTTTTCTCAGCATTTTATTATTACAACTTCTGGAACCCATTTTAAATAATACAATTGAACTAAAATGAAATTGAAACCTACAAGAAATGATTTTGGAATGTTTATAATGAATTCCCTTTGAGCTGGGTATCATAAGTAATAAAAGATTTAGAGAATTTTATCCCAGTGGGCTTATTCAAGTGAACTGAAAAGATAAAGAGAAATAGTTTAATTCCTCTCTTGAGTATGGATGCAGAGTTTCCCCCTCCCTTTTTTTTAAACACTTTCCCCCATTTTTATATCCTTTTATTATTATAGTACACAGTAAGATGATTAAAGCAGTTTTCAAGAATTTTAAAATCAGGTGAGAGGCATAGCTTGCATTCCTAAATTCTGTTGAGAACTGAGCTGAGGCAAACCATTTTGGTGCCTCAAAAATAGATATGATTGCATTTAAGCATTTGGAAGCAATTTTAATCCACAGATTGCAAGAACGCACATCAAGTCCTATTCAGAAGAAATAAATAGAAGCTAAGTTCTTCATGATGTGTTCACGTTACAAACTAGAAATACAGGGTAGTCCTCGAGATACGACCATAATGGAGCTCGTTTACTACGGACATAAGTCATGACGGTCGTAAAGTGGGGCAGTAAGTCATACAGTTCTTCTTTGCAGTAGTCGTAAAGTGAACGCAGTTTGGCCGAGCCGGTAGCGGTGACGATATGATGTCACCGAACCAGTTCTCCCCCCGCCCGCCCTCCCACCCCCCCACCCCCCCCACGTTATTCTTACCTTTTATTTGGTCCCACCCCCAATCTATTGCTGCCTCCTGAGTCCCAGCTGATGACTAGAGGGAAAAAAACTGTTTAAACTCTTGCCGCGGGGCTTCAAAGGGCCGTCCTACAGCTGATCAGTGTTAAAAGCAAACAAATGAGTCGGGTCGTAAGTGCGAGGACTGGTCGTAAGTGCAAGGACCTTCCAGAAATGACTCTGACCAGCTAGCCACGCCCACCTAGTCACATGACCTCCAAGCCATGCCCACAAAATAAGCCACGCCCACAGAACCGGTAGTAAAAAAAATTTAGAACCCATCCCTGGGTTGTAAGTAGTGCTGGTCTTTAAGCAGGCCACCACATAGCCACGCCCAATTTTATGACATTTTTTTGCAGCAGTTGTTAAGGGAACCCATCGTTCACAATGTCCAAAAGGCGCTTTTTGGACTTTCTTGTTCAAAAAGAAAATCCAATTGCCTCCTGAAAAAGCACCTTTGGGACAACCTGGATGACTGAGAATCTCTACAAACAAGCCATCATAAATCTCAGTCACGTCACTGCAGGACGCAGCAAACGGCAGTAAATGTGAACCGGTTATCAAATGCCAAAAATCTGATCCTATGACCACAGGAGGGAAGCCATCAGAACTTCAAATCCAGGTTGCAAGTACCTTTTCTGTGGCTCTTGGTTGCTAAGCAAACAGTCGTACATTGAGGATTACCTCAGCGGTGGGTTTCAGATTATGTTACTACCGGTTCGCCATGCACACTCTCGCTTCAGGCGCGTGCGTGTCCAGTTTGTGCACACAGACACCTTCCGTGCATGTGATTTACTCACATGCACACCTTCAGCGCATACGCCTGGCCTCAAAAACATACCTCAATAGGTTGGTATAGAGCCCGGGTGGGCAGGCCCACCAGTGATTTCCGCTACTGGTTCGGGCGAACCGGTCTGAATACCACCTCTGGATTACCTGTAGATATTCACAAATATTGGAGCATTTTTGTCACCTTGAGCTAACTTTGACAGAGACAGAGATTGGCTATTTTTTTCTCCTTTTTTGTTGCAAGAAAATAGGGGGAAATATGCAATTACCTTGAGAAATGCTGGGCTCAGATAATTTGTCTAATATTACGCCGAGCTTCTGTCAAATTATTGGGCTTTAGTTTATTTGTTGTTTTGCCTGACTAAAATGGTTGAAAACTGCCGGAGTAATTTCCTGCCACTCTGAAATGCAAAAGGCACAAAAACTAACTGGCGAACCAAGAAAAGCTGAATACAGATTAATCAGAGTTGGAAGGGATCTTGTAGGTCATCTAGTCCAACCCCCCGCCCAAGCAGGAAGACCCTATACCAGTGATGGCTAACGTTTTTGCCACCCTGTGCCAAAAAGTGGGGGTTGCGCACATTCGTGCCCACACTCATAATTCAATGCGCCTCAGGCCATTTCCAAGCTCTGGAGGGCCTCTGGGGAGGGGGAAGCCGTTTTCACCCTCCCCAGGCTCCTAGAAAGCCTCTGGAGCCTGGGGAGAGTGAAAAATGGGCCTTCTGGTCCCACCGGAAGTTGGCAAACGGGCTGCTTCTGGCCTCTGGGGGAGGGTGGGGAAGGCCGTTTTTGCCCTCCCCAGGCTCCTAGAAAGCCTCTGGAGCCTGGGGAGGGTGAAAAATGAGCCTTCCTCACCCCCACCCCCACCCCCCAGAGGCTGGAAACAGCTTGTTTCCTGACTTCCGGTGGGCCTGGAAGGCCCGAAAATCAGTTGGCTGGCGCACACATGCATGTTGCAGCTGAGCTAGGGCAATGCTCGCGTGCCCACCGATATGGCTCCGTGTGCCACAGGTGGCACGTGTGCCATAGGTTCGCCATCATGGCCCTATACCATTTCTGACAGATGGCAATCCAGTCTCTTCATGAAAGCTTCCAAGGATGAAGCTCCCACAACTTCCGAAGGCAACTTCTGTTCCATGGGTTGATTGTTCTCCCTGTCAGAAAATGTCTCCTTATTTCCAGGTTGAATCTCTCCTGGTTTAGTTCCCATCCATGATTCCTTGTCTGTCCTTCGGGTGCCTTGGAAAATAGCTTGACCCCTTCCTCTCTGTGGCAGCCCCTCAAATATTGGAAGACTGCTATCCTGTCTCCCCTGGTCCTTCTCTAAACATCTGCTCATAACCCTACTCCAAAAATGGCCCCATCTACTTTGTAGCTCCTTCCACCTCTCTCGGTTTTTAATCTACGCTATACAGTTTTTATTGTTTTAAAGGTGGTTTTATATTCTGTAAATCAGAGGTGGTATTCAGCAGGTTCTGACCAGTTCTGGAGAACCGGTAGCGGAAATTTTGAGTAGTTCTGGAGAACCGGTAGTAAAAATTCTGACTGGCCCCGCCCCCATCTATTCTCTGCCACCCAAGTCCCAGCTGATCGGGAAAAAATGGGGATTTTGCCGGAACCTTCCCCTGGAGTGGGGAGGGAATGGAGATTTTACAATAGCCTTCCCCTGGAGTGGGGAGGGAGTGGAGACTTTACAGGATCCCTCCCCTGCCACGCCCACTAAGCCACACAACACCATGCCACGCACACCATGCCACGCCCACAGAACCGGTAGTAAAGAAATTTGAATCCCACCACTGCTGTAAGCCGCCTTGAGTTGCCATGGGCGAATAGGATGCAATATAAATTAAATTAAATTAAATTAAATTAAATTAAATTAAATTAAATTAAATTAAATTAAATTAAATTAAATTAATACAGGAAGGAAGGAAGGAAGGAAGGAAGGAAGGAAGGAAGGAAGGAAGGAAGGAAGGAAGGAATAAAATAAATAAATAAATAAATAAATAAATAAATAAATAAATAAATAAATAAATAATCAACAGCTGTACTATTGCTAAATTTATCACTATCACTACATTTTAAAACTATGCACACTTAGTTTGTTTTTTGGGGGGGGGGGGTTTGCTTGAATTTATCCACAAGATCTTTCAGTGGGCGAAGTGTGTATCGCGAATATAACTTGTACCTCCATGGTTTTCTTTCTTCACTGACAGTTCAATAAAAACTCAGCTGAATGAATCTGAATTTTTTAAAAAAAATATTGAAAAGCAACGAAGACAACATCTGGGCCATATGCACCCATTTCGCAATAATGTTTTCCTGCAAATAATGATGTTTGAATCAGTTTGCCTCATTTGTCCAATGAGGCCATTTGGCAAATTAGCTAATTTTGTCAGGCGAGGCAATGATGCCATTTACATAATTGGTGTCATGTTGCAAATCGGCATAATGTTGTACAGTACAATTTAAGGCACTTCTTTCTTGCTGAAATATGCTCCTTTCCCCAAACGCTTGAAATATACAAAAAGGACAGGGAGTCTTCAACTTACGGCTACAATTGACTCCAAAATTTAAGTGAGACGTTTGTTAAGTGAGCTTTGACCTGTTTTACGATCTTTCTCACCTCCGTTGATCAATGCAGTTGTTAAATTAGGAACACGGTTGTTAAGTGAATCTGGCTTCCCCATTGACTTTGCTTGTCAGAAGGTCTCAAAAACCCATCACAGGACCCCGGGACACTGCAACCGTCATAAGTACGAATCGGTTGCCAAGCATCTGAATTTTGATCATATGACCAGGGAGATGCTGCAAAGGTTATAAGTTTGAAAAATGGTCATAAGTCAATTTTTTCAGTTCCGTTGTAACTATGAGCGGTCACTAAACAAACTGTTATAAATGGAGGACTACCTGGAATGGAAAATACAGGTAGTCCTCCACTTACAACAGTTCATTTAGTGACTGTTTGAAGTTACAACGGCATTGGAAAAAGGGACTTATGACCGTTTGTCAAATTTATGACTATTGCAGCATTCCTACGGTCGTGTGTTGGGGGTGTCCAAGGAACACCCCCAACAAAATAAAGCTCTGAGGCCTGAGGTTCCTCAAAGTTCCAATTTATTAGAGATGTCATGTTGGCACATCTGGGAAAACTCGAATCTGAAAGCTTCCAGGTTTTCCACACCCAGCTAAGAGTTCACAGCCCTGCCCCACACCCAGAAGTTCGTCACATTGTCCAATCAACTCTTCACACTCCACCGGATACAATCTTCAGGCAGTCTCCATCAGACGCAGGCAAAAGTCCTTGAATACGGAATGTTGTTATGACTAACTTTCTACCCCTCCAACAACAACCCCCTCCCAACTTCCCCAGCTAAAATATGTGGCAGTTTAGAAGAGTGTCTTCCAAAACTGACAATGTGATTTACGTTCAGATCAGAGGTGGTATTCAGCCGGTTCGGACTGGTTCAGGCGAACTGGTAGCAGAAATCACAGGTGGGCCCGTCCACCAACTGCGGCTCTATACCGTCCTATTTATTTATTTATTTATTGGTTCGATTTACATGCCGCCCTTTCTCCGGAGACTCAGGGCGGCTTACAATGCGTTAAGCAATAGCCTTCATACTTTTGTATATACCTGCTTAGTAGGGCTTTCGCCCCTCCCCCCCCAAGCGGTGTTCTTTTTTATACAAAGTCAGCTTATTGCCCCCACAATCCGGGTCCTCATTTTACCTACCCCCGAAGGATGGAAGGCTGAGTCAACCTTGAGCCTGGTGAGATTTGAACTCGCAGTAATTGCAGGCAGCTGGTGCTACTTAACAGCACTTTAGTCTGCTGCGCCACCAAGGCACGTTTAGGCGCATTTTTGAGGCCGGGTGCATGCACAGAAGGCACGTGCGGGGAGAGCCGGTGGTAACAAAATGTGAAACCCACCGCTGATTCAGATGCTTGACAACTGACCCACATTTATGACGGTTGCAATGTCCCGGGGTCATGTGATCATTTTTGTGACCTTCTGACGAGCAAAGTCAATGGGGAAGCCAGATTCACTTAACAACCATGTCCCTAATTTAACAGCTGCCGTGATCCACTTAACAACGGCGGCAAGAGAAATCATAAAACGGGGCAAAACTCGCCTCACAAATTTCTCACTTAGCAACATAAATTCCGGGCTCAATTGTGGTCGTAAGTCGAGGACGACCTGTATTTTAAAGAGATGGCATTCACACTACATAATTAACCCAGCTGTTGAATGAAGAGCCTGTAGTACAGTGGACTAAAGCACTGTTATTAACATCTGCTGCCTGCAATTACTGCAAGTTCAAATCTCACCAGGCTCAAGGTTGACTCAACCTTCCATCCTTTCTAAGGTAGGTAAATTGAGGACCCAGATTATGGGGGCAATAAACTGACTTTGTATAAATATACAAAAGGATGAAGGCTATTGCTGAGCGCATTGTAAGCCTCCCTGAGTCTCCGGAGAAGGGCGGCATAGAAATTAAAGCAAAAAAAAAAAAAAAGGTTTTGTACAACAGATCAGAGGTTTCCAGTACAAACAAAAAATATTGTTTGAGATGAAGAGGCTGAGGAAGAAGGAAAAAAAATGACCTGCAAACACACACAGTGAGATCCAGCATGTAGTCCTTGACTTATGACAGTTCACTTAACGACCATTTGGACTTACCTTATGTACTTATGACTTCTTCCATTCCAGGATTTGTCTGAGAGTGTAAAATGATAAGCAGTAATGAACACAAGCTGCTAACGAAGCTGTGAAAACACATGCAAAACTGTTAGCATTTGCTGGTTTTAATTTTGGCTCATTCTTGCAGGATTGCCACCTACCATACATAAATCAGCACTGTGTAAATTAATTGCCGGTTTACGTTCCATGAGCAATAAATACATTTCACCTTTCATGCTTGATAAAATGTGAGTGGCTGACCCATCATATCACTATCCTAAGGGGAGGTTGATAGCTCTTGGTATCTGCTGGGACATTCCTTTGACCAGACTTTAGAAAGCCTGCAGAGAAGAACAATAAAGATGATTACGGGACTGAAAACTAAAACACACAAAATTCAATTGCAGGAATCTGGTATGTCTCATTGAAAGGAAAGAAGGACTAGAGGAGACAGGATAGCAGTGTTCCAATATTTGAGGGGCTCCTAGAAAGATGGGTAGTGATGCGGTGGCTCAGTGGCTAAGACACTGAACTTGTCGATCGAAAGGTCGGCAGTTCAGCAGTTCGAATCCCTAGTGCTGCCTAACGGGGCGAGCTCCCGTTACTTGTCCCAGCTTCTGCCAACCTAGCAGTTCGAAAGCACGTTAAAAATGCCAGTAGAAAAATAGGGACCACCTTTGGTGGGAAGGGAACAGCGTTTCTGTGCGCCTTTGGCGTTTAGTCATGCCGGCCATATGACCATGGAGACGTCTTCGGACAGCGCTGGCTCTTCGGCTTTGAAACGGAGATCAGCATCGCTCCCTAGAGTCGGGAACAACTAGCACATATTGTGTGAGGGGAATCTTTACATAGACGTGGTGGGTCAAACTATTTTCTAAAGCACCAAAAGGCGATACAAGAAACAATGGATGGAAACTAACCAAGGAGAGAAGCAACCTAGAACTAAGAAGAAATTTCCTACAATCAATAGCTTGCCTTCAGAAGTTGTGGGTGCTCCATCACTGGAGGTTTCTAAGAAGAGATTGGACAACCATTTGTCTGGAATGGCATAGGGTTTCCTGCTTGAGCAGGGAGTTGGACTAGAAGACCTTCAGACAGGCAGACAAATGGTTATCCAACCTCTTCTTAAAAACTTCCAGTGTTGGAGCATTCACAACTTCTGGAGCCAACTCGTTCCACTGATTAATTGTTCCCACTGTCAGGAAATTTCTCCTTAGTTCTAGGTTGCTTCTCTCCTTGATTAGTTTCCACCCGTTGCTTCTTGTCCTGCCTTCAGGTTCTTTGGAGAAGAGCTTGACTCCCTCTTCTTTGTGGCAGCCCCTGAGACATTGGAACACTGCTATCATGTCTCCCCTAGTCCTTCTTTTCATTAAACTAGACCTGCCCAGTTCCTGCAACCGTTCTTCATATGTTTTAGCCTCCAGTCCCCTAATCATCTTTGTTGCTCTTCTCTGCACTCTTTCTGGAGTCTCAACATCTTTTTTACATCATGGCGACCAAAACTGAATGCAATATTCCAAGTGTGGCCTTACCAAGGCCTTATAAAGTGGTATTAACACTTCATGTGATCTTGACTCTATCCCTCTGTTTATACAGCCTAGAACTGTGTTGGCTTTTTTGGCAGCTGTTTGCACACAGCTGGCTCATATTTAAATGGTTATTCATTCTGATCCCTCTCATGGTTACGACTATTGGGTGAGGTACCACCAGTGGTGAGATTCAAATAATTTAACAACCGGTTCTCTGCCCTAATAATTTCTTCCAACAACCTGTTCACCAAACTGCTCTGAAAGTTAACAACCGGTTCTCCCGAAGTGGTGCGAACCGGCTGAATCCCACCACTGGGTACCACCTATACTATACCTGTGCATTTTGTTTTTCTTGCCTAAATGTAGAACCTTCTTTTTTTTCACCCCTGAATTACATTTTGTTAGATAGCACCCAGATCCAAGATCCCTTCCAACTCTGTTACTCTATTATCTGTTAAGAAGCCCAGGAGCCAATTTCTTTTCCTATTTAGTATATTAAGCTCTGTAAAAAAATAATTGGGAATTTAATATATAAAACAAAAGCTGAAATGAAGGGAAGATATTAAAGATATTCTTTAAGGAATCAGTTGCCTATGACTGTGTATGATACGGATCCTGGAATTCCCCACTAAGAGGAAAGCTTTCTGAGCTGCTTCATAATTCCTTTTAAATTACAGTGAATCAGTATGGAAGCAATTGTATTAAAGCAATGTATTTTGATCTTGAAAAATGAAGGCTTGGTACCCAAGACGCCTACAAAATTAAAATTGAATGTGATCTGCCCAATTTTTCTATCTTAGTGTATATCCCCCGAAGAAAAGGTAGTATCACAAAATGCTTGGAAATGTCTTTAACGGAACAAATTGCTAAAAAGATAATATATGATAAAACTATTATTTCCCTACAAAGAGGAGTTGGGGTTGCAAAATTACAGAATAACTGAGTTCAAAAGGACGTTGAAGGTCTTCTAGTCCAATCCTTTGTTCTGTTGTGGCTCCGTTGCCTGAGCCTGGGCCAAGCTGCCACATAATCCCCAAAGTAATTACGTATACAAGTACACCAATAGCATATATTTGCTCATTAGTGCAACCAGTTTAGGGATGCGGAAAAATAAAGGGTGGTAGAGTGAATGGAGCTAGGCAAAAAGAAGAAAGATTAAATTTCCCCTTCTGACCCACCATAATGGGTATGTCCCCGCCCTCACCCACTCCTGTCTACCCATTATTTAAAAAATGAAATAGCCATTAAATGAATGTAGGCTATCTTATAGCATCAATAACAGAAAAGAAATGACATTTTGTGAACAAAGTCTTCAGTCTAAACACAAGCACAGCCTTCTGCTGGGCAAATAAACAAGATAACTTATATTATGGTCTTATTCCCTTTTTTATTTTTTTAAATGCAGTTACTGTACGTGGAGGCTTTGTTGATTCATTAACAGATCCTCGGTTAAAGAAATATATTACCGCAAAAGATTTCTTGGATGCATTTGTTAAATTTCTTTCATCGTGCATCAGTCTGACACGAGGTACGTGCGAGCGATTGTTTTCAAATTCCGCCGATCTTGTTGCAAAGCATAACGAGATTTAAATGACTTGTTTTGATTTGTTCTGCCTTTGGACCATTTCATTTGTCATCTAATATTGGATTAAAAGTTCCACCGCTTCAGCTGGCTTTGGAAAGATGATTCAGATGACTAATGTGGTGTGCTGTAAACTGTTCTAGATATGCTTTAGAAGCAAGAAGAAAGCTTGCTAGTGCTTTTCATATACCCTTTTGTTGTTGTTGGTTGCGAAGTCGTGTCCGACCCATCGCGACCCCATGGACAACGTTCCTCCAGGCCTTCCTGTCCTCTAGCATCCTCCGGAGTCATTTTAAGCTCACGCTGACTGCTTCGGTGACTCCATCCAGCCACCTCGTTCTCTGTTGTCCTCTTCTTCTTTTGCCCTCTGTCGTTCCCAGCATTAGGCTCTTCTCCAGGGAGTCCTTCCTTCTCATTAGGTGGCCAAAGTATTTGAGTTTCATCTTCAGGATCTGGCCTTCTAAAGAGCAGTCAGGGTTGATCTCCTCTAGGACTGACCGGTTGGATCGCCTTGCAGTCCAAGGGACTCACAGGAGTCTTCTCCAGCACCAGAGTTCAAAGGCCTCCATTCTTTGGCGTTCAGCCTTTCTTATATACTTTTTAATAATAGTATTAAAGAAGGTACAATATTTTCTTGAGGTAAGATCCCTCAAATATTTGCAGGAAACACGATCGCAAATATGACTTGACCTGGAGGATTTTATCAATGAGAAAAATGATAGGTATCCATGAAGAAATGCAAGAGGAAGTTGAACCAAAAATAGATCCAAAGTAGAACTATTAATATATACTGAAATCTGCCTTGCAATTCTTTTTATGTTTTTATTAAAGATTTTAAGTACAGTAGTAAAAAGATAGAAGGGAAGGGGAAGGGGAAGGGGAAGGGGAAGGGAGGGAGGGAGGAAGAGGGAGGGAGGGAGGAGAGAAAGAAAGGAAGGAAAGAAGGAAGGGAGGGAGGGAGGGAGGGAGGGAGGAGAGAGAGGGAAAGGAAAGAAAGAAAAAAGAAAAAAGAAGGAAGGAAGGAAGGAAGGAAGGAAGGAAGGAAGGAAGGAAGGAAGGAAGGAAGGAAGGAAGGAAGGAAGGAAGGAAGGAAGGAAGGAGAGAGGAGGGGAGAGGAGAGGAAGGGAGGGGAGGGAAGGGAAGGGGAGAAGAGGAAAGGAAGAAGTTTTTCAAAGCCAGCCATTTATCCACTGGCCAGTATCCTCCCCCTCCTTGTCAGCACTGTGTGAATATCCATGAGTCAAAGCAAAGACTTTGTATTTTTATTTTTATTTTATTTTTTTCCTTTGCAATGTTGATTGCATTAGACGGGGAGATACCCCTCCAAGGCGGGTTTCGTAAAACACTCAAGCTGTGCCACACATTATCCTGTGATGATTTATGGCTGAAAGCACTATAATATCCTCAACTCTGATACTTTCCCTAATTCACTCTTTTAAAGGCTTAAGTTGTAGCACTCAAGTAATAAAATCTCTCTCATGCCCCCCTGGGAGTCTGAATCTGTCGGGCAAGTTGAGCTGGAACAAGAATTGACAGCTAGTGAGAGGGGAGCTCTGTTGGCCTTGGAGGAAACTGGGGAAGGGCAGAGTCCGTCCAGGCAAGGCTGTTCGGAATTAGTAAGGCTTGCAGGCAGGGAGGAGACCCCCTCCTGATGCAAGAGCAGAAAAGGTGTAATCAGTACAGACGGAACAGGCCACGCACGAGGAGAATGCCCCGCCCAGCTTCAGCAGGCATTTGTTGGGAACAAACGCTGAGTTCCTGAAGTGCTTTGTGCCAACATTTCAACTTGCCAAGAGTCCTTGCATTCCTTGTTGGTGTTCTGAATTAATTGACTGAATCTTTTGCTCCCTGAACTCCTTGCTTGACTCTTGTTTTGCCTGTTGTGGCTCCATTGCCTGAGCCTGGGCTATCGACAGATGCAGACTCTGAGAGTGAGGGAGAGGAGTTGGCAAGGCCTCCCTCTCCAGGACCCTCCTCTCTGGCAATGCCTCCGGAGGACACCGAAGGCCAACAGATAGGCCCAGAGCCAAGCACGTCTCCGCAGCCACAGGTGGACAGCGACGAAGCAGATAAGTGCTGGCTGGATCCTCAGCAGCGGCGCAGGGAGAAGCGGGTGCAGCAGAGGGGAAGGCGTGCCAGAGATTAGCTGAGTCACTGGACCACATCCCACAGGATATAAATGTGGGTGTGGTGGCCAGTTCAGTTTGTGACGAGCAAAAACTAGAAATAATCCATGATCTTTGCGTTACTGGACTTCTGCCTGCCTTGTCGGACTGCATTTGGACTAATCCTTTTATTGTTGAAACTCTGCCTGCTTTATCAGAATGCTTGCAGTCTAATCTTTGTTTTGTGTGAGTAAAGTCTGAATTGGCAGGTAGCCACTGGGTTGCTGCCAGCTTTATCTTCAAAGATTTTGTCGTGTGGCTTATTAACTCCGGGCCGTCCGTGGGGGTGCGTGTGTGGGACAGGGACAGAACATTGCCAAAGACATTTAGGATTTATTGCCGTGCCGCCTTGGTGCACACAGCAGTGGACTGGACTAATTGCAGCCAGAGGCTGCTTGAGGTTTGTGTGGGGGTTTGTTCTCACTCTGCTCTGGGACTTCCCAGAAACATGGGAGCGTTTGGGGAGCTTTGGAGCAATAAGGGAATGGTTTGAACTGACAGCTGTTTGTGTTATCTCTGTACCGTGCCCTGGGTCATCACAATCTATTTCTTTGAGCCGAGAAATCATCTGGGACCGTCTTTATTTCTCTGGCAACGTGGAGAGTTTAATTATTTGCTTATTTATTCAATTTCTTATAGCCACGCATCTCACTCAATGACCCTGGGCGCAGCTTTACAATTCAAAAAGGAAAAATATATACAGGTAATCCTCGATGTATGACCAAATTTCTGTTGCTAAGTGAGACGTCTGTAAAGTGAGTTTCATCCCACGTTATGACCTTTCTTGCCACAGTTGTTAAGCGAATCACTGCCGTTTGTAAGACATTTGTAAAGTGAATCTGGCTTCCCTCTTAGCTTTGCTTGTCAGAGGTTCACCAAAGGGGATCACTCATAGCGAGACCACTGAACCAGTGGACTAGCTTGCCTTCGGAAGTTTGGCCTGCTTCATCACTTGGAGGTTTTTTAAAAGAGACTGGACAGCCACCTGTCTGAAATGATGTAGGACAGTGATGGCGAACCTTTTAGACACCGAGTGTTGTGGCCTGTCAGCCCCCTGTGCAGATTGTAGCTGATTCTGACAGCAAGGAGGCTGGTCTGGTGCTGCGCCACCATCCTGTGCAGCTGGCACTCGAGTCGGACAGTGAGGAGGCTGGAGAAGATGTGGTGCCAGAGGCAGGGACTCAGCCAGGGCCTTCAGAACCTCCAGAAGCTCCCTTAACTGAAGAGGACGAAGAGAAGGAGCCTCTTCTCGATGCACGGATGCGCAGAGCTACCAAAAGACAGGAGTGGCTCCTCAAGAGGAGGTCTCCTCGAGAGTAGGGTTTGGGACTAATTGGCCACTCCCTTAGCCTATTTAAGGAGGAACACCGACTGAAGCAATTTGTAGGGAACAACTTTAGTTCACTCTCCTTCGCGTCTGGATTCTCTGCAAATTGCTTCTGGGCTTTCTGCCAACCATAGTAAGATTGTGGATTACTTTATCTTTGGTTTCTTGTAGGCTGTTAAGAAAGTTTATTAACAGCCTTTGTTTGAAAAAGACTGAGTTATTTTAGTAAATTAAGTTTTTTACAGACTTTGTGTGCGCTGCGTTCTTTGGGGTCCGTAGCTGGGGCAGAACACCGAGTGCCCAAACTGCGTGGGCGCGCGTGCCCAAACTGAAGGGTGCATATGTGCGCATGCACAGACATGCATGAATGTGCCCATGCGCAGCAGAGACCCGAAGACAAGCTGGCCAGTGGGAGGCGGGGCATCCCAACACGGGCAGCATGGCAAGAGGTAAGATCTTTTTCTTTCGTGAGCTTCTGTTTGCAGGAAACAGAAGCTCACGAAAGAAATGCCACAGAGATCTGACCTGGAGGGGGGATGGCACCCGTGGCAGCAGAGAGGGCTTTGCATGCCACCTCTGGCACATATGCCATAGGTCAGGGATGGCTAACCTTTTTGCCATCGCGTGCCAAAAGCAGGTGGACCATGGGGGGGGGTCATGCGTGCGTGTGGCCACACCCATAATTCAATGTGCCCCCGCCCCACACATGCACACGTGAACCCCCCACTCCCCCCCACTTTTGGCACGTGATTCAAGACATGTTCAAACCCGATCAACCTTATAAATGAGCTTTTACTTTTTTCTGACTTCTTTATTTGATTTCTCCTGAAGTCTGTCCTTTGTTCAGCCTGACTTAATAATAATAAATTTCTGGATCATCACAGGTCTATGGGTTACTTCCAATGGTCCGAAATCTTCATTAATTTCTCCTGAGGTTTTGAGGGCAGCCTCCTCAAAACGTTGCTTGGGATTGATCACTCGGATATTGCCCTATAAATATTTTGGCAGATTTTCACTTGTTTACGTAAAGGTTTCGATTTATCTCAGCACGAAAAGCAATTGCACATATTAAAAGTCTTGCGTGCTCTGTGGATGGATTGTGCAAATTATCATTTCAGAGAGATGCTTGAAACGCAAATAAATGTCAAAATAATTTTGTTCAATCTCTGAAGAAGAAGAAGAATAGCAAAGTCGGCCATCAATAGTCCTTATTGACTATCTTTGTCATCCAAAATATTTGTCTTGAGATGAATTGCAAAAACTTGCCTGTTTTGTAATAATTTGTTTTGGACAACAAGTCCCTTGTTAAAGAGAGTTGCAACCTAGAAGTAAAGAGAAATTTCCTGACGGTGAGAGCCATGAATCAGTGGAATAATTTACCTCCCGAGTTCTGGATGCTCCATCAATGGAGATTTTCAAAAATAGAGTAGACAACCATTTGACTGGAAAAGTACAGGTAGTTTTTGACTTACAACAGTTCGTTCAGTGACTGTTCGAAGTTACAACGGAACTGAAAAAAGGGACTTGTCAGGATTCCGACGGATGCCCTAATTAAAGCATGAGCCTCATGCCCCCAGGTTGTGTCATCAATCAAATCGAGAGTTGAAGAGATCACTCCCCTTCCCCTGTGGGTAACCCTGGGAGACAGCCTTTAGAAAGATATGTCTGGAATGTGCTCCTGTCTTTGGTTGCCGTACTGCTGCATCGGTTTCCCATTCCCCTTTCCTATGGCAATTCGAGAGCAGGCCAGGGATGCTTTGCGAGTTGACAGGACTTATGACTGTTTCTCACACTTACGGCCATTGCAGCATCCCCCAGGGTCACACAATCAAAATTCAGATGCTTGGCAACAAATTCATATTTATGACGGTTGCAGTGTCCCAGGGTCACATGATTACCTTCTGATGAGCAAAGTCCATGGGGAAGCCAGATTCACGTAACCCCTGTGTTGCTAACTTAACAGCTGCAATGGTTCACTTAACAACTGTGGTAGCAAAGGTGGTAAAATGAGGGGAAATTCACTTAGCAAATGTCTTTCTTAGGAACAGAAATTTAGGGCTTGATTGTGGTCATATGTCAAGGACTACCTATATACGGTTTCCTGCATTGTGCAAGGAGTTGGACTAGAAGACCTCTAAGCTCCCTTCTGGCGCTATGATTCTATGTTGTACAGTAGTCCTCGACTTATGACCTCAATTGAGGCCATCATTTCTCTTAAGCAAAACATTTGTTAAGTGAGTTTTGCTCCATGTTACGACCTTTCTTGCCACAGTTGTTAAGTGAATCATTGCAGTTGTTAAGTTAGTAACATAGTTGTTAAGTGAATGTGACTTCCCCCATTGGCTTGACTTGTCAGAAAGTCGCACATGACCCTGACAAACTGCAACCGTCATAAATATGAGGCCATCGCCAAGCGTCTGAATTGTGTTCAAGTGAGCAAGGGTGTTGTGGCCCGTCAGCAGCCTGTGCAGATTGTAGCTGATTCCGACAACGAGGAGGCTGGTGTTGTTCTGCGCCAGCAGCCTGTGCAGCTGATACCCGAGTCAGACAATGAGGAGGCTGGAGAAGATGTGGTGCCAGAGGCGGGGATTCAGCCAGGGCCTTCAGAACCTCCAGAAGCTCCCATAAGTGAAGAGGAAGAAGAGGAGGAGCCTCTTCTCGATGCACGGGCACGCAGAGCTGCCAAAAGGCAGGAGTAGCTCCTCAGGAGGAGGTCTCCTCGAGAGTAAGGCTTGGGGCTAATTGGCCACTCCCCTAGCCTATTTAAAGAGGAACACCGACTGAAGCAATTTGCAGGGAACAACTTTAGTTCACTCTCCTTCGCGTCTGGATTCTCTGCAAATTGCTTCTGGGCTTTCTGCCAACCTTAGTAAGATTGTGATTACTTTATCTTTGGTTTCTTGTAGGCTGTTAAGAAAGTTTATTAACAGCCTTTGTTTGCAAAAAGACTGAGTTATTTTAGTAAATTAAGTTTTGTACAGACTTTGTGTATGCTGCGTTCTTTGGGGTCTGTAGCTGGGGCAGAACAAAGGGTTGCTACAATGGTCGTAGGTGTGAAAAACGGTCATAAGTCACTTTTTTCAATGCCATTGTAACTTCGACTGGTCCCTAAATGAATTATTGTAAGTTGAGGACTACCTGTATTATAAGGTCTCCTGTACTGAGCAAGGAGTTGGACTAGAAGACCTCTAAGGTACCTTCCATGCTATGATTCTATGTTCTATGGTTCTTTAGGGTGTTGATGGGCATCAAACATTTTTGTTGTGAGTTTGCTTTGGGTCCCTGAACTGTGAAAAATATTGGGAATCGCTTGATTCCAAAGAAAAAGTTTTCCCTGAAGCATACTCAATCAATGATAATGTTGTCGCCCACCAGCGGCCTGCGCGGATTGTTGCTGATCCCAACGACGAGGAGGCTGGTGTGGTGCTGCGCCAGCAGCCTGTGCAGCCGGCGCTCGAGTCGGACAGCGAGGAGGCTGAAGAAGATGTGGTGCCAGAGGCAGGGATTCAGTCAGGGCCTTCAGAACCTCCAGAGGCTCCTTTAAGTGAAGAGGATGAAGAGGAGGAGCCTCTTCTCAATGCACGGGCATGCAGAACTGCCAAACAGCAGGAGTGGTTACTCAGGAGGAGGTCTCCTCAAGAGTAAGGCTTGGGGCTAATTGGCCACGCCCTTAGCCTATTTAAGAAAGAACGCCGCTTGTAACAAGCTGCAGGAAACAACTTTAGTTCGCTAATCATCGTGTTGGGATGTCTTGCTTCTGGGATTTCTGCCAACTCCAGTAAGACTCTGACTATCTTATCTGTGGAATTCTGGCAGGCTGTTAAGAACGCTTATTAACAGCCAGCATTTGCTAAAACTGCGTTATTTGAGTAAACTAAGTTTTGTTCAGAGTTTGTGTGTGCTGTGTTCTTTGGGATCCGTAGCTGGGGCAGAACAGATAATTGATTTCTTGTTTGAAGACAGCAGTATGATTTCTTATGCCATGTCTTCAACACAGACTTAAATATAACCTTAACATGCTTTTGGCCTTTCAAACGTGTCTTAGATTTATGTTTTAAATAGAATAAATACTTATTATTATTATTATTTATTCAATTTGTATCCCGCCCTTCTCCTAGTGGACTCAGGGCGGTGCACAGCCAGAACTAAAACACATACCAATACAAAATTTAAAATTTTTAAAAGAATTATATGACTTTGTCCCAAAATTTAAAACATTCAAACTAAAACCCATTGACAATTTAAAAGACTTAAAAAAGGGGGGGGGGGTTCACGCCAGCCCTGCTTGATGGAAAAGAAAAGTTTTTAGGGCATGGCGAAAGACCCAGAGATCCGATATCCTTCGTATCTCCGGGGGCAAATCGTTCCCTATGTTATTACTGTTATCACTGCTGATTCTGTTATCACTGCTGTTCGTAAGAGCCAATGAGAGAGATGGTTGAGAATACAGAATACAGACTAACAGGGTTAGAAGGGACTTCAGAAGTCATCTAGTCCAACCCCGCTGCTCAGGCAGGAAACCCTGGGTAGGGTAGGGTAGGGTAGGGTAAGGTAAGGTAGAAGAGAGGAGAGGAGAGGAGAGGAGAGGAGAGGAGAGGAGAGGAGAGGAGAGGAGAGGAGAGGAGAGGAGAAGAGAAGAGAAGAGAAGAGAAGAGAAGAGAAGAGAAGAGAAGAGGAGAGGAGAGGAGAGGAGAGGAGAGGAGAGGAGAGGAGAGGAGAGAAGAGAAGAGAAGAGAAGAGAAGAGAAGAGAAGAGAAGAGAAGAGAAGAGAAGAGAAGAGAGGAGAGATGAGAGATGAGAGATGAGAGATGAGAGATGAGAGATGAGAGATGAGAGATGAGAGATGAGAGATGAGAGATGAGATGAGATGATGAGATGATGAGATGATGAGATGATGAGATGAATTGAGTTGAGTTGGAAGGGACCTTGGAGGTCTTCTAGTCCAAACACCTGCTTAGACAAGAAACCTTTCACCATTTCAGACAAATGGTTATCCAACATCTTTTTAAAAACTTCCAGTGTTGGAGCACCCACAATTTCTGGAGGCAAGCTGTTCCAGCGATGAATTGCTCAAACTGTCGGGAAAATTCTCCTTAGTTCTAAGTTGGTTGATTCGTTTCCATCCATTGCTTCTTGACCTCCCCTTGAGGTGCTTTGGAGAATACTGTGTTTCCCCCAAAATAAGACCGGGTCTTATATTAATTTTTGCTCCAAAAGATGCATTATGGCTTATTTTCCGGTCAGGTCTTATTTTGGGGGAAATACAGTACTAAACGCCTCCGTCTGCTGACGATCTTAACCTACCACTGCACTGGACGGTGCATGCAAGCGCCGAATTGTTTTTACAGTATGTAACGTACTGTCCATACTGGTGTAATCCATAATTTGCAAGATACATATCTGCACATCATATGGTCATCTGCAGACCTACACCATGTTTACTGCCCAGAAATATGCTTTTTTCTCATCCAAGAGTTATTGGTAAATTGAGAGAGGTCAGACATCTACTTGCTGCTAAGAATAAAAGAAGTGGTTAAAAATATAGGAAGAGCAAATGTTGCAAACAGCACTGGGGGTGGTGGGGGAATTGAATGCTTCTGAAGACTTGCTTGAGGTTTAGCTGCTTGTCTTGAGGGAGCTGTTTGTCTAACGACTTTAATCCTTTCTCATAACTTCATAGACAGGCAGTTTGGTGGGGTGCTTAAGGCAGCAGGCTAGAAACTGGGAGGCTCTGAGTTCTAGTCTCGCCTTAGGCACAAAGCTAACTGGGTGACCTTGGGCCAGTCACTCCCTCTCAGCCCTCGGGAGGAAACAATGACAAATCGCTTCCAAAATCTTGCCAAGAAAACTGCAGTGAGTAGTTCAGGTACGCACATACAAACCTCAATAGTTTTTCCTTTCCTTTCCTTTCCTTTCCTTTCCTTTCCTTTCCTTTCCTTTCCTTTCCTTTCCTTTCCTTTCCTTTCCTTTTCCTTTTCCTTTTCCTTTTCCTTTCCTTTCGTCTTTCCTTTTCTCTTTCCTTTCCCTTTTCCATTCATTTTTTTCCTTTCCTTTCCTTTCCTTTCCTTTCTTTTTCATTTCCTTTCCTTTCCTGTCCTTTTTCCTTTCTTTTCATTTCTTCTCCTTTCATTTTCCTTCCTCCTTTCCTTTCCTTCCCTTCCCTTCCCCTTTCTCTTCTCTTCCCCTTCCTTCCCCTCCCCTCCCTTCCCTTCTTTTCCCTTCTTTATTCATTTTCTCTTCCCTCTATCTAACCATCCTCATTCTTTTCCTTGCACTGGAAGAACGGAAGGAAGCCTGTAGAAATATGTGTGTGAGAAAATCTTTAGTATTTGCAGGCAGGGATTTATTAATTGAATAAACGGGGTTGGTTATTTTATAGGAACTTCATATCCTTTGGATTACTTTATTTAAATTTGTATTTGCTTTTTATCCTGCCTGGATTTCTCTGTGACTTCTAGCAGGGATTTCTGTCTGTGTTTTTAATTATTTCTGTTAGGATATGGTTTGAGCCTAACAAGTTGTCCAGGCAATATATGTGTTCTGTAACTTTAATATGAATATGTATTGTGTGACTTTAAAGTTTTACTGCTGATTCATTGTAATGCTGAGTCATGCTGTAATTAGTTGTGAACGTATTTAAGAAAGGTACTGTAACGTATTCAGTTGATGATATGCTACCATTGTGTGAGGAGTTGCAACCATTGTGCTATCATCATTGGATGGATCTGCTACCATTGTGGTTTGTTAGCAGAGTGAGTTTGTTATTCTAACCAACTACTGTTTGTGTGGAAGAGTTTCTGTAACGACTGGACTGATTTAACTGGCAAAGACTTGGATTGATTTAAAGACTATGAGATTGTTTTTTCACTCTAAAGTAAACTTTTGATAAACCAGTTTGCATATCTCTTATTCATCGCTCTCAGCAACGTTTCCTTGTGCATTTATTCTGCTGGTTGGTAACACAACAACAATATCCTTAACAATTTCCGTGTCTGTTCTTTTGTTGGGCCAGCATACTTAAAACCAGGGTCACCTTCCTTTGATTACAGAGCGTGAAAACAGTGGGATATGGTTTTTTAAACATAACTAAAATAAGACGTGCTTTTAAATGCAAATTCCCGTAATTCATTGGCTGTGAATTTTCTCCTGGAGCTCAATACGAAGCAAATACTGCTTCAAATTGACCCTGCAAATACTTTTTAACATGGCCTGGTAATTCTTTGAATAAGCGACGTGCTGATTTTTTAAAATAATTTTATATAAGGTGAGATCATTCTTGTAAGATTTTTTTTTTTAAAAAAAAAAGAGTACACAGCAGCCTCGGCTAAACGCACAGAGAGAAAATACACAGTGGGTAGATGAACTGAGTGGTTAACCATAAAATAATCATAATGGTATGATAGGAACTGAAAGGAAACACAAGCATAGTCCTAATTATCTCTTATTCGTTGAAATTTATCGAGAGGGGTCAGACAATGCCAGGCAGGAATATGGAATAGAGGAGGAAGACTGTAATTTAAATTGACCTTTAAAAACAACAAGCCTTTTTTTTTTCCCCAGGAGGTGTAAATTATTTCTAATGTTATGCCCACGAACAACATTATATCAGAAGGCTAATCATTTATAGCAAAGCTTCATTTTGAAGAGATTACGTGAACCGTAATATTTTCCCTGAGTAGCAGAATATCCTACGCGTAAGTTTAAAACCATTGAACGTACTGACAATTTGGAGAGTAGGCTGGTGCTACTTACGTTATGCTTATAAGGTTATGCTTATAAGGGCCAGATCTCATTTTTTTTTAAAAGGCCTGAAAGCAAACTTTCAAAACAAAATCATACTCTGGCAGCTGCAGAAGAGTGGGTGGGCAGCACAGGGATTATATAGGTAGTCTTCGACTTACGACCACAATTGAGCCCCGAAGTCAGTGGTGGGATTCAGCCGGTTTGGGTTGGTTCAGGCCGGTTCGGGCCAACTGGTAGTTAAATTGCTAGCTGGCCCCGCCCCGCCCGTTCCAGGAATTCCCACGCGCCCCATTTTGGCTCCCAGGTAAGTGCAGGGAGGCCTCCTAGGTCCAAAATGGGGTGTGGTGTGCCCCCCCCAAGAGGCTGCAGGGAGGCCTCCTAGGCCCAAAATGGGGCACGGGGGTGGTGCAGCCCCCCCGCAGCCCATTTTTGCTCCCATGGGGGCGGCAGGAAGCCGAGTCCTGCCTGTCACACCCCCTGGCCACGCCCACTCTGGCCACCCCCACCCACCCTGTCATTAGGGCAGAGAACCAGTTGTTAAATTCTTTGAATCCCACCACTGCCCGAAGTTGCTAAGTGAGACATTTGTTCTGTGAGTTTTGCCCCCATTTTACGAACCTTTCAGGCCACAGCTGTTAAGTGAATCCCTGGAGTTGTTAACTTAGTAACACGGTTGTTAAGTGAATTTGGCTTCCCCATTGACTTTGTGTGTTGGAAGGTCACAAAAGATGGACACTAC
>NC_142070.1:8125000-8232500 GCF_059756535.1 Pantherophis guttatus
AACTCTGCTGGCCGATGATGGGCCACAACAGTAGTGAGGAATTCTATGTCGGGAGAACAAATACAGCTTGTGTGGGATTAAATCGTCAATCAGGACATTTCCCTCGCTTTAAAGAGTCGTGGTGTAGTGGTGCACAAAATTACATGTACGAGGAATGTAGGACTGAGTTTTCATGGCTAACCATATCTTTTCTGTTTAGACCCATTTCAGAGAACCGGTGATGGTGTCGTTTCGGAAACAAAACCAGCATGTGTGTCCAGCCCACAGGAGCTACTAGAGAACCATGTTACACTCTCAGGAGATCATCATACCCCTGACGGTTTCATACAACCTCCTGAAATAGAAGCAGTTGTCAAAGAGCCTGTAATCCCATTTATGAACTGTTCAGAATATCTAAGGAGCGAAGCATCCAGTCACCCCAACACAGCCTCCGAACCGTCCCAAAGCCATGAAGTGGAAGCCCGTGAGGAGAGAACGTCAGCCGAAGTAGACAACTCTGGTGATAAGCCTGAGGAGAAACTCAACCAAGATCTGGGTCCAGAAACTGTGGATCCTGAAGACGTTGAGGCCATCAGGAAACCTTGCGCAGACGACGTTGGCAACAAGGACTTGGAACAAGGGAAGAGAATTGCGGCCGTGCCCCCCATGCCCCAGACTGTCCATGTGGTTTTCCGTGTCCACTACATCACTCATTTGGAAGCCCAGGAGATCGCGATCACAGGTGACCACGAGTGTCTGGGCCAATGGCGCCATTATATACCCCTCATGTGTGACAAAGATGGCTTCTGGTCAGACTCCGTGGTTCTACCGTTTGATACCAGCGTTGAGTGGAAGTTCATCTTGGTGGAGAGTGGCAAGATCGTGCGATGGGAAGAGTGTGCCAACCGAACGCTAGTAACTGAACACGAAGATCAAGTGGCCCATAAGTCCTGGGGGTATCACTGAACAGAAGGAGTATATTTCTCTGTCTTTACTTACCTACCTTAGTGCTTCTTCTTGCTGTGTGTTTTACTAGGACTGCCTCATAGCTAGTTTTTCTTCCACTAGGCTAGGTTTCAAGATAGAAACGCGTTCTTCAAATGAAGTCAAACCATGGACTCCCTAATAGTTAGGTGCTGTAGTGGGCAATGTTTCAAAATAAAACATTTTCAACTCTCAAGTTGACATTGTATTGTGTGAAGAGACAGGTGTGTGAATCAGGGACTCTGGATATAAGATAAGGATAGTTGGACTGTTCTGTAACTGTTTTAAAACATTCTTAGTTTATGATGACTGCATCCGAAAGCAATAAAGATGGACTTTTTACAATGATGGCTGGGCCTTTATATATATTTTTATCTGTAAAACCCTTTATTGGGATTCAAATATTTCAGCTTATCAAAATATATAATGCAAAAATACAAACAGAACGAAGATAATAGGTAAGTAAGGGAGGGGAAGGGGAAGAGAGAAAAGTGTAGGGAAAAAGGAAAAGCATTGACTTCAGACCCCTTTTGGTGCAGTAGAATAAGTTAATAACATAAAACCTCAGTTCTTGATTCTTAGATGATAATGTATACTAGCCATTTCTATAACAGCAAACCTATCTAATTGGCAAAACCCAATATCAACGTTTCATTTTTTTCCCCCCACCTCAAGCACAAAGTCCAAGAGTGGTTTCCAAGAAGAAGATGGCTGGCCTTTATATTTTGGGTGCTAAAAAAAGGGGTGGTCTTGATTTTACCTGCATTTTATCTGGGAGACCCTCCCTCTAAGCATTGCTGGAGGACACATACATCTGCAACTCGCTTGATTTTGGAAAAAATTGCCCTTTACCATGTCTGTCCTGTGCCCAGCACAGCCTTAGGCATGGTGTTAATTCATTAAAATAGAACATGTATAAAAGAGTAAGAAAATTAAACTCCCATTGTTTTAATTACTATTTTTATCACAATGGGGTTGCCAGTTCCTGGTTTTGTTATTGAGAAGGTTAGGATGACGATTAGGCAAAAATACTGTAATAAAGTTAAACAATTTTATTACAATGACATAAATATTGTAATAAAGTTAAACAAAGTTAACCTGGATGTATTTTTAAAATAAATATTGAGTTTCTAAAAATAACCTGGCTAATGCAATTATCTGTACAAGCACGTTAGTTTATGGTTAATAATTGTAATGAATCCATGCCCTCTCTAAAATACAAAGGAAAAAAGCTTCCTTCACTTCAGTGTAAGTAAAAAAGTTAAATTGATTTGATCCTAAATATAGTGACTTGCACTTTGGAAGAAAAGTAAGATTCTATCAATGGTGGGTTGCTATCAGTTCGCCCTGGTTCGGGCGAATCAGTAGCAGTGGCACGGGAGGCTCCGCCCACCCACCCAGATGTCATTAAATATGACTTACACATGCGCAGAAGCTTCTGTGCATGCACAGAAGTGGCACGCGTGTGAGCGAACCAGTAGCAAAGGTAAGTGAAACCCACCCCTGGATCAGTGGTAGGTTTCTCCCAGTTCGGCCCGGTTCTCCTGAGCCGGTAGTGGTGATGATATGACGTCACCGAATCAGTTCTGCCCCCCCGCTGCCCCCCCCCGCATTATTCTTACCTTTTATTTGGCCCCACCCCCAATCTATTGCTGCCTCCTGAGTCCCAGCTGATGGTTAGAGGGAAGAAAACTCTTGCCTTGGGGCTTCAAAGGGCCGCCCTACAGCTGATCAGTGTTAAAAGAAAAATGGGTAGACCAGTGCCTCCAAAAATACATGAGTAGATCAGTGCCTGCAAAAAATAAATGGGTAGATCGGTACAGCTCTGCAAGCAGTTAAAAGCCTGGTAGACCAGTACCTCTGCTAAATCCTAAAGCATTGTCACATGACCATCAAGCCATGCCCACAAAATAAGCCACGCCCACAGAAACGGTAGTAAAAAAATTTAGAACCCATCCCTGCCCTGGATTTTATACATGTATTTAGTAATTATGTGATCTTCATACTTGTTATTTGAATTGACATAAATGGGAACTATGAATGATTGAAATCATTTCCCTGAAATTGCTTTAAAAAAAATACAGTTGTCAAACTCTAAACCCTAACCCTTACTTGAAATTCCTGATTAGCTGTTTTAACCACCAAATCCAGTTTGGCAGGTATTAACACTAAACAGTTCCTTCTTTCTCTTGAATTATGATTTAGCTTTTCTTAAGCTGCCCCTGCTTTGCTGCTTTACTGCATTCTGTGAAATATATTACTAGTTTATGTCCAATAATCATAAAGCCACAGAATATTATGTCAGAATTACAGAATAACACAGTTGGACCTTGGAGGTCTCCTAGTCCAATCCTTACTCAAGCGGGAGATTCATACAATTCGAGACAAGTGGCTGTCCAGTCTCTTCTTAAAGCCTCCAGTGATGGAGCATCCACAATTTCTGGAGATAAGCCATTCCACGGGTTAATTAGTCTCACTGTCAGGAAATTTCTCCTTAGTTCTAGGTTGCGTTTCTCCTTGATAATTTATTTTTATTTATTTATTTTATTTAATTTGTATACCGCCCTTCTCCAACAGGACTCAGGGCGGTGAACAGCCACGGTAAAACACAACGTATAAAATTTAAAAGCAATTTAAAAGACATTAAATATTTTTGGCCATCAATTTAAAACAACCCAGTTAAAACCAATTACAAATTAAAACTGCAGGGATGGGATCAAGCCAGCCCGGCTAGATGAAATAGATGTGTTTTCAGGGCCCGACTGGCCGACGGCACCCTGAGGAGGCCCTCTCTGTGCGAGCGAACTGGCCGGTGGGAAGCTATTGGCAGAAGGCGGTCTCGTAGATACCCCGGCCCTAAGCCATGGAGCGCTTTAAAGGTGGTCACCAACACCTTGAAGCGCACACGGAAGACCACAGGAAGCCATAAGCTTCCATCTATAATTCTTCTTGATAAGCTTCTTCCTGTAATTCCATTCTTCTCCTGCCCTCAGGTGCTTTGGAGACCCCCCTCTTCCCTGTGACAGCACCTCAATTATTGGACGACTCCTGTCCTGTAAACCCTAGTCCCTTTGTTAAACTAGACATACCCAGTTTCCACAACCGTTCATTGTACATTTCAGCCTCCGATTCCCGAATCCCGAATTTCTCCTCTTTGCACTCTTTCTCAAGAGCAACCAATGTCCATCCATTATTCCTTGTCTGGCCTTTGGGTGCCTTGGAAAATAGCTTTGGCTAACCCCCCTCCTCTCTGTAATAGCCCTTCAAATATTGGAAATCAGCTATCCTGTCTCCTCTGGTCCTTCTCTTCACTAGACTAGCCATGTCTAGCCATGCAACCGTTCATTGTATGTTTTTTTTTAAAATTTGATTTATATGCCGCCCTTCTCCGGAGTCTCAGGGCGGCTTACAATGCGTTAAGCAATAGCCTTCATATTTTTGTATATTTATACAAAGTCAGCTTATTGCCCCCACAAACTGGGTCCTCAATTTACCCATCTTAGAAAGGATGGAAGCCTGAGTCGACCTTGAGCCTGGTGAGAATTGAACTCGCAGTAATTGCAGGCAGATGGATGTTAAATGCTGCCTTAGGAGGCATTAGCCTCCTACGCCACTCAGGCTTTTAGCCTCCAGTCCCCTAATCATCCTGATTGCTCTTCTCTGCACTCTTTCTAGAGTCTCCACATCTTTTTTTATACTGGGATAAGAGCGCTCGAAAAGCACAAATACCATTGTTAGCCTGCAATACCATTTCCAGCTGCCGGATTCTTATTCAACCAATGATTAATATAATGCAGAGAGAGCCAGCCCGGTCAACAGTGAGGTCAAGGATCCCTGGTTTAGTTTGAACAAGATCTGCTCTGTGCCACGGGGTCATTCTTTAACCAGGAGGCTTCCCTTATAACAGGAAAGCAGCAGAAGGAGTGTCCGCTCTCTTTCAGCAAGACGATTTCTCTTGTCGGAAACCAAACAGACTCTTTTTTTTGTGTGTGCGTTGGGAGTAGAGTACATTATAGGATGTATATTTTCTTTATATGGGAAGATAAATCCTAACAGTGAGGTGTTCTGATCCAGCTCCCCAAACACGGCAAACCCTCTGTAATTAAATCAACGATTCCTTTATTAGGAGCGCCAGCAGCCCTGGCAAAAAGTTTCTCTCTCACCGCAGCTAACAAGTCCGGCCTGCATGGAGATGAGTAGTTGTCTGCCACATCTATTCATCTCTGCCCCCTGCCTTTTATCCCCAGAGGTAGGGTGGGGCTTCACTAGCAGCAGTGGCTCTTCCGTCCCAAGGACTGGCCCATAGATTTCCACTGCTCTCCTCTCCTCTGCCTTCTGTGCGTCAGGCACTGGACCCAGCTGTTCCTCCCCTTCCTCATCGGCCACCTCCAGACCTGGGAGCTGTTGACTCTCCATCTGAGGGTTGACGGACAGCCCAGGCTCTACCTCTGTCTCTCTCTCTCTGCCAGCTCCATTCCCTCTTCTCACTCGGAGCTCTCAGGTTGCCTGCATGCTGACCCTGATTCCCACACCTCCTCCTCCTCCTCTGATTCGGCTGCTAGAAAGGCCACAACATGAGGACAATTAACCAATGGAACAGCTTGTCTTCAGAAATCGTGGGCGCTCCATCACCGGAGGTTTTTAAGAAGAAACTAGACAGCCACTTATCTGAAATAGTATAGAGCAGGGGGCTGGACTAGATGACCTCCAAGGTCCCTGCCAGCTCCATTCTGTTCTAATTCTAAATTCAGGTAGTCCTTGATTTGCAACCACGATCGATTCCCAACATTTCCGTTGCTAAGCGAGACAGTTGCGAGACAGCTGTGAAGTGAGTTTTGACCCATTTTGCAATCTTCCTTGCCACGGTGGCTAAGTAAATCCCTACGGTTGTTAAATCAGTAACACGGTTGTTAAGTGAATCTGGCTTGCCCATTGACTTGGCTAGTCAGAAGGTGACCCTGGGACACTGCAACCGTCCTAAATATGAACCGGTGTCTTATGTGTCTGAATTTTGATCACGTGACGATGGGGATGCTGCAACGGTCATAAGTGTGAAAAACGCTCATAAGACACTTTTTCCAGTGCTGTTGTAACTTCAAACCAGGGGTGAAATGTAAAATTTGTTACTACCGGTTCTGTAGGCGTGGCTTGGTGGTGGTGGGTAATGTGACTGGGTGGGCGTGGCCAACTTTTTTTTTTTTTAACTTTCAAAGCATTTTTTCTAATGCTTTGAAAAGCCTCTGCCGATCAGGCAACTCAGCTGGGATCATCAGAGAGGCTTTTTAAAAAAGGTATTTTTTAAAAAGCCTCTCTGATGATCCCAGCTGAGTTGCTTCATTGGCAGGCAACTCAGCTGGGATCGTCAGAGACTTTTCAAAGCATTTTTTTTTATCACCTCTTCGGCCAAGTGATTGCAGAAAAAATTGCTTTGAAAAGCTTCTGATGACCCCAGCTGAGGCACATGATCATCAGAGGCTTTTTTTTTTCACTTTTAAAAGCATTTTTTTGTCAGAAGAGGTGGAAGAAAAAATGCTTTTAAAAGTTAAAAAAAAAAGCCTCTGATGATCATGAGGCTCAGCTGGGCACGGGGGGCGGGTTGCAGGGATTTTTGCTACCGGTTCTCCAAACCACCCGCCACCATCGCTACCGGATCGGTCCGAATCGGGAGCATTTCACCCCTCCTTCAAATGGTCAGTAAATGAATGGTTGTTCATTAAGGACTACTTTTATGGTTCACTTAGGATTACTACCATTTGTCTGAAGTGGTGTAGGGTTTCCTGCCGAAGCAGGGGGTTGGACTAGAAGACCGCCAAGGTCCCTTCCAACTCTGTTATTCTATTCTATTCTATTCTATTCTATTCTATTCTATTCTATTCTATTCTATTCTATTCTATTCTATTCTATTCTATTCTATTCTATTCTATTCTATTCTACTCTACTCTACTCTACTCTACTCTACTCTACTCTACTCTACTCTACTCTACTTGTATGGGTAAAATAGACATCTGAAAGACAGAATCTGGGTTTGATGGGCAATCGTCCTTTTCACTTGCCTCTTTCGTTACTAAAATAACCCAGCCCTTGCCGTTAAACATCTGTCTGCAACATATAAAGAATACTTAAATCGCTTAGAGAGATATTATAATCAGATCCATGCTGACAGAGCCTTTCCAAGCTGGGTGGCCTATTTTCGGCATGAGTCATCGGACATTTAAATAGCACTGCTTCGTTCGGTTTCATGACAGAAAGCAGGTTATGGGGTTTCCCTAAGACGGATGGAGGAACGGGGTACTTTCTGAAACGGCACCCGTTTCATTTGATCTCGTTTCGAATCTGCGTCCAATTTATTTTGCAGGAGGACTGAAGTTAAAATAAGCCTAAGGCGAACGGTAAGGCCCTGAGACTTTCGGTTTAGGGCATGCCGTAGCTTGCTTTGAAAGTGAAGGGAAACAATAATAAGGATATAATAAATAATACTAGAACATGATATACTGGTATACTAGATTCTGTAACCATTAGGTTTCTGTAATACATTATTATTATTATTATTATTTATTAGATTTCTATACCGCCCTACTCCCGAAGGACTCAGGGCGGTGCACAGCCAAACAATAAAAACACATACAATACAAAATTTAAAAAATAGAATAAAATCAAATTAAATAATTTTGGCCCCGACAAATTTAAAACCCCAAACTTTTAAAACCAATTTAAAATTGAATATATAAATACTAAAAGATATTTAAAATTTTAAAAATCTTTTATAAAAGAGGGGGAAAATTAGGCCAGGCCGGCCTGGTGAAATAGTAAGGTCTTTAAGGCGCGGCGGAAGGTGCGCAGATCCGGGATCCTCCGTATCTCTGGGGGGAGCTCGTTCCAGATAGTAGGTGCCCCCACAGAGAAGGCTCTCCCCCTGGGGGCCGCCAGTCGGCATTGTTTGGCTGACGGCACCCGGAGGAGCCCCTCTCTATGGGAGCGTACCGGCCGGTGGGAGGCTATTGGTGGTAGTAGGCGGTCCCGCAAGTACCCGGGTCCTAAGCCATGGAGCGCTTTAAAGGTGGTAACCAAAACCTTGAAGCGCACCCGGAAGACCACCGGGAGCCAGTGCAGCTCGCGCAGGAGAGGTGTTACATGGAAACGCCATGTCGCTCCCATTACCACCCGCGCGGCCGCACTCTGCGCCAGTTGGAGCCTCCGGGTGCTCCTCAAGGGGAGCCCCATGTAGAGAGAGTTGCAATAGTCCAGGCGGGAGGTGACAAGGGCATGAGTGACCGTGCGTAAAGAGTCCCGATACATATATGCCTTTGTATTGTATCACATATATTATGCCTTTATATTTGTATCTCCTGTAACAAACATTCTGTTATTAGGCCTCTGTAATGTATCTGGTATTTGTCAAACATATATTTTTTTTAAAATTTGATTTATATGCCGCCCTTCTCCAGAGACTCAGGGCGGCTAACAATGCGCTAAGCAATAGCCTTCATCCTTTTGTATACTTATACAAAGTCAGCTTATTGCCCCCACAAACTGGGTCCTCAGTTCACCTACCTTAGAAAGGATGGAAGGCTGAGTCAACCTTGAGCCTTGGTGAGATTCGAACCTGCAGTAATTGCAGGCAGCTGTGTTAATAACAGGGTGCATTAGACCACTGTACTATCAAGGCTCTTGTCCCTCGTGTCCCTGTCCCTGCCATTTGACCTGAACCCATATCAATCTTCTCCCTGTTTTTTCTTGTGCCATCTAAGAGCATGGTACATATCTCCAAGGGATAATTTACACCTCAGCCCTAATTTATGTTTGATCTGGATAAGATCTTGTCTTCCAGAGCCAGGGGCCAAAGTGGCCAAGAAATGCTCAAGATGACTAATTGGGAAGTTTCTATTCTCCCTTGCAGGGCAACAAGGAATACACAAACCTAAATTAGGAGGCCAGAATTGGGTACTAAACTGACGTCTCTGAGGGTATAAAAGGACGCCATACCTTCCCCAAGGAGTGGCTATTTCCTTGCATACATTGTATCTGTATGTTCTGGATATAGTTCCACCCAGTATTTTGTTTTTGGCCATAAATAAAATCTGGTTGTTTTTTTTTTGCAAGCCTCGTCTTGAGTCTCTCTCTTTGGCATTCTGGTGACTCAGGTATATTTTGGGACCTTACAAAAGATTTGCAGTTTGAAATTGTTATTAATCCTGCTTTCATCTTACCAAGTGATGAACTAATGCTCAGGATAAGAAGGTTCCAATATTGCAAAGTGGGGGGGAATACTGAACATTTTAAGCAGAATAACAGAGTTGGGAAGGGACCTTGGAGGCCCCTTTTTCAAGCAAGAAACGTTACATCATTTCAGACAAATGGTTGTCCAATCTCTTCTTAAAAACCTCCACTTTTGGAGGGAAGCTGTTCCACTGCTTAATTGTTTTCACTGTCAGGAAATTTCTCCTCAGTTCTAGGTTGCTTCTCTCCTTGATTAGTTTCCATCCGTTGCTTCTTCTCCTGCCCTCAGGTGTTTGGGAAAATAGTTTGAGCCCCCTCTTCTTTGTGGCAGCCCCTCAAATATTGGAACACTGCTATTATGTCATCTCCTAATCCTTCTTTTTATTAGACTAGTCACTAGACCAGTGCTTCTCAACCTTGGTAGCTTGAAGATGGGTGGACTTCAACTCCCAGAATCCCCCAGCCAGCACTGCTGGCTGGGGGATTCTGGGAGTTGAAGTCCCCCCATCTTCAAGCTACCAAGGTTGAGAAACACTGCACTAGACAAACCCAATTCCTCCAACCTTCCTTCATATATCTTAGCCTACAGTCCCCTAATCGGGTTTTTTTTTTTTGGAAAAGTTTTTATTTTTATTTCTCATAAACCCATTTAAATGTACAGTCTCTTATCCATCATTAATCATTCCTCTTATCTTTTAACTATCTTAAATTATTATTTATTAATTGTTCGGGGCTGCTCTTTTACCATTTCCTCTCTTTTATTTTACCACAACTCTTCTTCCCTTCTCTTCCTTCTTCTGACCCTTTCTACGTTCTTCTTCTTCTTCTTCTTCTTCTTCTTTTTTATTTTAAAAACAAAACTTTATTAAACATATAAAAAGTAAAATGTTATACCATGCATATACAAAATACATATACTGGCTTAACATATTTTTAAATTTTAAATTTTTAATTGGTTTGTCATTTTAAACTGGGGCCAAATTAATATATATATATATTTAATTGTTTTTAATGTTTGTATTGTATGTTTTTATCTGGCTGTACACCGCCCTGAGTCCCTTGGGAGAAGGTGCGGTATATAAATTCGAAATAAAATAAAAATAAATAAAATATATTAATACAGACGAGAATACATAAAAAAAAAGTGACTTTGGTCTACTTTCTTCATTCCTCCTCTCCTTCCCTTTCCTCCTTCCCCTTCCCTTCCCCCACTCCTCTCTTCTTCTTCCTTTTCTAACCCTCTCTCCTTTCCCCCCTCTCCTTTCTTCCTCTCCTTTTCCCTCTTTTCTGTCCCTCACTTTCTATCCCCTAATCGTTTTTGTTGCTCTTCTCTGTTTATTTATTTATTAATTCAATTTGTATGCCACCCCTCTCCGAAGACTCAGGGCGGCTCACAATGCATTTAAAATCATTATAAAAAAACATTTAAAAATTAAAAACATTAAAACTCATTCACACCATTCATGGCCGGATCTCGCCGGATCGCAAGAGCGAGATCAACAGCCCCAGGCCTGCCGGAAGAGCCAGGTCTTCACCGCTTTTCAGAAGGCCAATAGGGTGGAGATGGTCCGGACCTCAGGAGAGGTTCCAGAGAGCTGGGGCAGCCACAGAGAAGGCCCACCCCCGCGGGCCCGCCAGCCGGCATTGTTTAGCTGACGGGACCCGGAGGAGACCAACTCTGTGGGATCTTACCAGTCGTTTATTTTTATTTATTTATTTATTTATTTATTTATATTTGAATTTATATACCGCCCTTCTCCCCCTAGGCACTCAGGGCGGTGAACAGCCGAAATTAAAATACATACAATATAAAAGTTAAGACAGCTAAAATAAATTAAATCAATCGGCCCCCAATTTAAAACCCCAAAGCTATACAATTAAAAACTAACCCATAAAAACCCTAATTAGGCTAGGCCGGCTTGCTGAAATAAAAACGTCTTCAGGGCCTTACGGAAAGTGCGGAGATCCGGGATCAGTCGTATTCCGTGAGGAAGCTCATTCCAGAGGGCGGGTGCCCCCACAGAGAAGGCTCTCCCCCTGGGGGCCGCCAGCCGACATTGCTTGACTGACAGCACCCTGAGGAGGCCCTCTCTCTGAGAGCGTATTGGCTGGTGGGAGGTTATCGGTAGCAGAAGGCAGTCTCGTAAATACCCTGGCCCTAAGCCATGGAGCGCTTTAAAGGTGAGAACCAACACCTTGAAGCGCACCCTGAAGACCACCGGGAGCCAGTGCAGCTCGCGCAGGAGAGGTGTTATATGGGAGCGCCATGTCGCTCCCGTAATCACCCGCGTGGCCACATTCTGGACCAGTTGGAGCCTCCGGGTGCTCCTCAAGGGGAGCCCCATGTAGAGAGCTTGGGAGTTATGTGGTAGAAGGCGGTCTTGAAGATACCCTGGCCCTGAGCCATGTAGGGTTTTAAAGGTAATAACCAACACCTTGAATTGTGAGGGGAGACTGTCCTCTTTCTAGAGCAGGGGTGTCAAACTCGATTTCATTGAGGGCCACATCAGGGTTGTGTTTGTCCTCGGGGTGGGTGGTTGGGGGAGCCTGGCCAGGGTGGTTGTGGCCAGCTCAACATCACTTGTGTCGAGGGCACCCGAGTGCTCTGCCAGCAAAAACGGAGCTGCGCGCGGGCCTCCCGAGCTCCATTTTCACTGGCAAGAGGCACCACAAGCCGGTCCTTCGCTGTTTCCAGGGCGGCTCCACGGGCCAGATCTAAACACCCCGTGGGATCATATCACCCCTGTTCTAGAGTGTCAACATCTTATTTATTTCGTGGCAACCGAAACCGAATGCAATATTTCAAGCACACACACACAACACAGCAGAAACAGGTGTCTGCAGGAGGGGCGTGCAGATACTATATCAGACGGTGCTAAACATTTTTTGGATTTATATTTAAACGACTGATGCAAAGTTTCCTGCGCTGGTGTTTGAACAGATGGCTGCCCTTTCATTAGTCTGCTTTTGCCTGACAAGCCAATCACAAAAATTGGGGGTGGGGGGAAACTCCTGAATTGAAAACTTATAATAATATAAAATCAGGGGTGGGCTGCTGAGGGTTCGCAGGGGTTCGGGAGAACCTCTAGCTAAGATTCTGTGTAGTTCGGAGAACCCCCAAATCCCACTCCTGGCTGGCCCTTCCCACCCCACCCCTCCCCTCCTAGGAGTCCCCACATGGCCCATTTTGGATGCAGGTAAGTGTAGGGCACATGCGGAAGCTTGGGTAGGGTGAAAAACAGGCCTACCGGAAGTTCGGGAAGGCCGGAAACGGGCCTGTTTCCAGCCTGCAGAGGGCCTCCGGAGCCTGGGGTGGCTGGTTTTGCCCTCCCGGAGGCTCAAGGAAAGCCTCCGGAGCAGGGGTGAAATGCTCCCGGTTCGGACAGGCTCGGGTGAGTAGGTAGCGATGGCGGTGGGCAGTTTGGAGAACCGGTAGCAAAAATCCCTGCCCCTGCCCCCCATGCCCAGCTGAGCCGCGTAATCATCAGAGGCTTTTTGTCTTTTAAGTGCCTCTGACGAGCCAAGCTCTGACGATCCCAGCTGAGTTGCCTGCCGATCAGGTAACTCAGCTTGGATTGTCAGAGCCATTTAAAAGAAAAAAAGTTTTTTTTCTTTTAAATGGCTTTGACGATCCAAGCTCTGACGATCCCAGCTGAGTTGCCTGTAACAAATTTTAGATTTCACCACTGCTCCGGAGCCCAAGGAGGGCAAAAAGCTCCCCCCTCCCCCCGCCGTGGTGCAGGCGGCCGACCAGACCACGCCCACCATGGCCATGCCTACGCAGCAACCAGGCACGGAACCCCTTGCTAAAATTTTTGAAGCCCACCCCTGTATAAAATTATAATTATTGCAAGGAAACTAGGATGGACATTGTTCTGTCCTGAAACTGAACTAACAGGTGAGGCTCTGGCCTCATACCCTCTGAAAAAGGACACTGTTTACCTTAGGTGAGGCTTATAAAAGCACCAAGAAAACTAACTAAGAGTCCAAAGTCTGAATAAGTACTGAGCGTGCCTATGTATAGCAAGGAGGTATTTCACAATGGAGAAAAAAACAAACAAACCCCAGATCAAATGTAAACTCGGTGAGTGAAGCAAGGAAGAATATTCCCAATCAGAGGTAAGGAAGGTGCAGCTTAGATGATGTCAGATTCAATCCTATCATATGCTAATTCTCCGTGCTGGCTGGGACCGTTGCTTGAAGTTCAGCATTTGGAGAGACACAAATTCTTTGCCCTTCTTCCTTGCAATTTTATGTTATTTCTGTAACAACATAGAACAGGGGTCTCCAAACCTGGCAACTTTTAAGATGTGTGGACTTCAACTCCCAGAATTCTGGGAGTTGTTAAGGCTAGATCCATCCGCTCTGGCTGGCTGAGGAATTCTGGGAGTTGAAGTCCACATGTCTTAAAGTTGCCAAGCTTGGAGATCCCCGGCACAGAATTAAATTGGATTCGCACTCATGGGATCACCAGATCTGGCTCCTTTCTTGAAATGGGCAATAACCACAAGGAAGAGCAGAACTAAAACCCTCAATTTAAAACCTGCTAATAATTAATCATCCAATGAGCACTGAGAAAATACCATCAATGAAGCTTGAAGTAACAGCTGGATGATGCTCCGAAGAAGCTTTCATTTTAATATAAGTTGCATATTTTGGGGGTATATCTGAAATTCTCCCTGTGCAACTTTTCTCCCTTCAAAATTTGGAAGGAAACAAAATCCTTTTGCATCAAGGAAATGCCTACAAAATTATCCCAAACAGAGGCTGGGGCAGCTGCTAGAAGCAGCTTCTGAACAAAATGGGTTGGACCCAGAGGTGAAATCCAACAGGTTCTGACAGGTTCTAGAGAACCAGTAGCGGAAATTTTGAGCAGTTCGGCGAACTGGTAGCGGAAATTTTGAGCAGTTCGGCGAACTGGTAGCGGAAATTTTGAGTAGTTCGGAGAACCGGCAAATACAATCTCTTCCTGGCCCCAAAGTGGGGTGGGAATGGAGATTTTGCAATATCCTTCCCCCAGAAGCAGGGAGGGAATGGAGATTTTGCAGTATTCTTCCCCTGCCACGCCCACCAAGCCACACCCACAGAACCGGTAGTAAAAAAATTTGGATTTCACCACTGATTGGACCATCTGTTGCTGAACTCCAACTCCCCCATCAGATCTAGCTGGTGTGACCAACCATGAGGGACATTGGGAACTGCAGTCCAACAACTGTGAACGGGACCCATAAATTGCTATTAACCTTGCTTTCATCTTACCGAGTGATTAACTAATTCTTAGAAGGTTCCAATATTGAAAAGGGGAATACTGAACATTTTAAGCAGAATAATAGAATATCAGAGTTGGAAGGGACCTTGGAGGTCTTCTAGTCCAGCCCCCCACTCAGGCAGGAAACCATATACTATTTCAGACAAATGGTTGTCCAATCTCTTCTTGAAAACTTCCAGTGTTAGAGCACCCACAACTGCTGGAGGCAAGTTGTACCGCTGATTAATTGTTCTCGCTGTCAGGAAATTTCTCCTTAGTTCTAGGTTGCTTCTCTCTTTAATGATCATTCACCCATTACTTCTGCCCACAGGTGCTTTGGAGAATAGATCAACCCCTCTTCTCTGTCATAGCCCTCAAATATTGGAAGATGTCTTTGTTAGACTAGACATTCCTGCAACCGTTCTTCGTATGTTTTAGCCTCCAGTTCCCTCATCACCTCTGTTGTTCTTCTCTGCACTCTTTCTAGGGCCCCAACATCTTTGGTCGTATTGTGAAAGGGGTACTATCCCTTCACAAGATTTTGAAAACATCCTTCTGTTAATGTAACCTAGGAGTGCAGAGTTGTATCACACCTGTTGGGTCTGGGTAGAGAGTTGAGTTGCACAACAGCAAAGTAAAGTAAAGAGCTGTGCCATTCCACTGTAGGAAGTTAGCACCCACCCCTCTCCTAGGAAAATGAGATATTTTAGGAAATATTAAAAGGGCAGAATATTTCCCCTAAAAGGGAGGCAGAAACTCAGCCCCCTCCCCTTTGTCAATGGGCCATCAAGGCCTGGGCCAGTCTATTCCACATAATAGTAATCTACTCACGGCTGTCTTTAGAAGAGCATATGATGGCTTTTTATCAGGTTCGCCTGATCCGCCAGTTGCGTCCCTTTCTGGACGGGGATGCCTTGCGCAGTCACTCACGCCCTCGTCACCTCTCATCTGGACTATTGTAATGCTCTCTACATGGGGCTCCCCTTGAAGAGCACTCGGAGACTCCAACTGATCCAGAATGCGGCCGCGCGGGTGGTTATGGGCGCACCTCATTACGCCCATGTAACACCTCTCCTGCGCGAGCTGCACTGGCTCCCAATGGTCTTCCGAGTGCAATTCAAGGTGTTGGTTACCACCTTTAAAGCGCTCCATGGCGTAGGACCAGGATATCTACGGGACCGCCTTCTTCCACCGACAGCCTCCCACCGACCAGTTCGCTCCCACAGAGAGGGTCTCCTCAGGGTACCGTTGGCCAAGTTATGTCGGCTGGTGACACCCAGGAGGAGAGCCTTCTCTGTCGGAGCTCCTGCCCTTTGGAATGAATTGCCCCCGGATATTTGTAACATCTCTGACCTCCGGGTCTTTCGCTGTGCCCTCAAGACCCTACTGTTCCGATAGGTGGGGCTGTCTAACTGAATGATTTTAAATTGGGTTTTAATTTTGGGTTTTAAAATTTGGCCAATACTATTTAATGATTTTGATTAATTTTAACTATGATATTGTATATTTATGTTTTAATTCTGGCTGTACACTGCCCCAAGTCCTTCGGGAGAAGGGCAGTATATAAATAAAATTATTATTATTATTATTATTATTATTATTATTATTATTATTATTATTATTATTATTATTATTATTATTATTATTTCCTTCAGGCAGAGCCATAGTAGGAATTGCCCAAAGCCCTTTCATTACATCATCACCCAGCAAGGCTCAACCAAGTCTGGGACATAGACAACCTACAAAGTTACCCCTGCATGGCCCCATGGGAGTCTGACAACCAATCGGAATACAAGCTCAAACTCAAAGCCCAACAGAGAGTAGAAATCTCTCTCTCTTTCTCTCTCTCTCTCTCTCACCCATGTACCTTTTTGCCCAAAATCTCAAACCATGTGGTCCTGTCCACCATTAAAACCATCTTTCCAAACAGCCACCATGTTTCCAGCGTCTTTCTCCCCGCTTGGAACTGAACCCAGAAGGATATTTCTTCCAACAGCACTATAATGATTGTATCTGGCTCCTCAAAGGCAGTTTGCGCGCGGCCCTGTTGCAAACTGGTAGTAAAGGTAAGTAGAACACACACACACACGGCTCCTGCCTTTCAGAGCTGATGCATTTGAGCCGAACTGGAAATTCCTAAAATAATAAAAGCGCATAATGGCACAGGATGAATTCTCTCGGGGCACTTTGGGCCGTTTCCAGGTCATGGAGAAGCTAACAGCCTTGGTCTGTTTTTTTCTAAACCAAAGGACAGATTACAAAACTATGTCAACTTTTATTATTAACAAGAACTGAAGGCTTAAATACATTCTACCCGTGCGAGGTGCAATCTGGATGCCTCTTTGAGGGACTGAAAACTGGGCCCGCATATTCATTTGGAGAGCTTCTTCTCTTTTTCCTTGGCTTGCTCTATTTTCTTTTCCTGACATCTGATCATGGTGGACATTGCTAGAAGGAAAGGGATGGTTGTTACCACCACATAGGTCTGGAAGGCAAACGGCATCTCTCTCATGTCTCCAGGTTGTGTAGAAATGGCTCTTGGGGGTGGTTAAGGAGGAACCAGGTTACAAACCAGGAGACTGTGAGTTCTAGACTCACCTTAGGTATGAAAGTCATCTGAGTGACTTTGGCCCAGTCACTAGGAGACTGGGGATTCTAGTTCTACCTTAGGCATGAAAGCTGGCTGGGTGTCTTTGGGCCAAACATCAGGAGACTGTGGGTTCTAGTCCTGCCTTAGGCATGAAAGTCGGCTGGGTGACTAGGCCAATCACCAGGAGACTGTGAGTTCTAGTCTCGCTTTAGGCATGAAAGTCGGCTGGGTGACTTTGGGTCAACCCACAGGTGATGATGAGTTCTAGTCCTGCCTTTGGCATGAAAGCCGGCTGGGTGACTTTGGGTCAACCCACAGGTGATGATGAGTTCTAGTCCTGCCTTAGGCATGAAAGTCGGCTGGGTGACTTTGGGTCAACCCACAGGTGATGATGAGTTCTAGTCCTGCCTTAGGCATGAAAGTCGGCTGGGTGACTTTGGGTCAACCCACAGGTGATGATGAGTTCTAGTCCTGCCTTTGGCATGAAAGCCGGCTGGGTGACTTTGGACCAATCACCAGGAGACTGTGAGTTCTAGTCCCGCCTTTGGCATGAAAGCTGGCTGGGTGACTTTGGACCAATCACCGGGAGACAGTGAGTTCTAGTCCCACCTTAGGCATGAAAGCCAGTTGGGTGACTTTGAGCCAATCACCAGGAGACTGTGAGTTCTAGTCTCGCTTTAGGCATGAAAGCCGGCTGGGTGACTTTGGGCCAATCACCAGGAGACTGTGAGTTCTAGTCCAGCCTTAGGCATGAAAGCCGGCTGGGTGACTTTGGGCCAATCACCAGGAGACTGTGAATTCTAGTCTGCCTTAGGCATGAAAGCCGTCTGGATGACTTTGGGCCAGTCTCTTTCTCTTAGCCCTACTCATTTCACAGTTGTTGTTGCAAAAATAGGTGGAAAAAGAAGTATTAGGTATGTTCGACACCTTGAGTCATTTGTAAAAATAATAAAGGGTGGGGACGATACTCATAAATAAATAAAAATAAAAGGCGAGCGCCCTCTGCGGGATCCCTTCCCATCCAGAGCAACCTTCTTCCAGATGTAAGAGCTGCCTTCCTCCGTTTAGGATTCAGGAAGCTTTTAGAAACATGCTTTTTTTCAGGAAGCAACAGGGGACTCGAGCAATAAGGGGTTATAAATAAATAAATAAATAAATAAATAAATAAATAAATAAATAAATAAATAGGCACCTGGGCACACCTGAGCTCCACGCTTTAATGTTTGTAATACCAGAATTGCTGATTGTATTTTGCCATGTGACACACTGACGTTTCGATAGATGTGTTATGCATTTGCATGATGATCTTGTAAGATGCTTTTAATCAGGGGTGTCAAACTCAAGGCCCGTGGGCTGGATCCGGCCAGTAGTGGGTTTCAAACCCGTCGCTAGTGGGAGTGCGCGCGCCCACGCCCAACACTTCTGCGCATGCCCAGAAGCATCCAGGCGGGTGGGCGGAGTTTCCTGCCGCCGCTGCTACCGGTTCGCCCAATCCGGGGCGAATCGGTAGCAACCCACCACTGGATCCGGCCCACGGGGTGCTTAGATCTGGCCCATGGGGCTGTCCTGGAAACGGCAAACGACCAGCCCGCAATGCCTCTCCCAGCAAAAACGGAGCTCGGGAGGGCCGCACGCTGTTTTTTGCTGGCAGAGGGCTGCAGGAGGCAGCCAAAAATGGTGCTTGGGACCCCGTTTTTGCTGGCAGAGTACTCGGGTCACAGGCGCCCCCGAAACAAGTGACGTTAAGGTGGCCACGGCCACCCGCCCCCACCCCCGCCCCCCAAGATCAATCACAACCCTGATTTGGCCCTCAATGAAATCGAGTTTGACACTCCTGCTTTAAATTAAGTCCAACGAGAGAAATGGCAGAAAAGGACTTGTAATATATAAATAAATTTATGAAGTGGACTTTTGTCAGCTACAGACAGACGCCACGGTGGTCCTTCTTAACAGAGGTCAGGAATAGCAATTTTAGGAGGTGGCCTGAAGCTCTTTTGTACCGTAAAAGCGCCATGGATACTAAAGGTGCTGTATGAATAGATACAGGTAGTCCTTGACTTACGACCCCAATTGAGCCCAAAATTTATCTTGCTAACCGAGAAATTTGTTAAATAAACTTTGCCCCATTTTATGACTTTTCTTGCCACAGTTGTTAAATGAATCCCCGCAGTTGTTAAGTTAGTGACATGGTTGTTAAAGTGAATCTGGCTTTCCCATTGATTTGGTTCATCAGAATGTCGACGAAGTGATCCTGGGACATTGCAACCGTCATAAATATGAATCAGTTGCCAAGCATCCGACCACGTGACCGTGGGGATGCTAAAACAGTTGTAAGTGTGAAAAACAGCCATAAGTCACTTTCTTCCGTGCCGTTGTAAATTCAAATGGTCACTAAACAAATGGTTGTAAGTCGAGGACTACCTGTATTAGTTAGGGCCTGCCTTCCCTAGTGTAATTGTGTGTATTGCAAGTTACTGCAAGTTCTGAAATTCTTCAGAAAGTGGCGGGTTTCAATTAATCTTGTCTCAGAAAGCCAATCAAGATGTTTTTAAAATCCTCAAGGTGATTCCCTGTGTCACAATATCAAAAGGATCTTACAACCAGGGGTGAAATCCAGCAGATTCTGACAGGTTCTGGAGAACCCGTAGCGGAAATTTTGAGCAGTTCCGAGAACCGGCAAATACTACTTCTGGATGCCCCCAGAGTGGGGTGGGAATGGAGATTTCGCAATATCCTTCCCCCAGGAGTGGGAGGGAATGGGGATTTTGCAGTATCCTTCCCCTGGAGTGGGGTGGGAATGGGGATTTTGCAGTATCCTTCCCTTGGAGTGGGGTGGGAATGGAGATTTTGCAGTATCCTTCCCCTGCCACGCCCACCAAGCCACACCCACAGAACCAGTAGTAAAAAAAATTGGATTTCACCACTGCTTACGATGTCATAAATATGCAAGGATAAAGCCCAATTTCCCCTACCTTGGTTTTTTAACTGCATTGTTTCTACCAGGTTTTGTAGATTCTCCATCTTATTCTGTAATTTCCTGCAAGTATTTTCTCTGGATTCCCCCGTCTGAATCGCTAGAGATAAAAAATAGCCAGTCATGTAAACTATCAGAGATATAAAAAGCACACACATGCAGAGGTGGGGCTGCCAGCGATAAAGGAAAAGGCACCAGTCAGCTTATTGCTTAGGGGGCCCCTGAAAGCCCTACTAAACAGGTATATACACAGGTATGAAGGCTATTGCTTAACGCATTGTAAGCCACCCCGAGTCTCCGGAGAAGGGCGGCATATAAATCGAACCAATAAATAAATAATAATAGTATTAGGAGCAATACATGATTAACACTGCTCAACGGTAGTTGTGTCGATCTACAACAGAGGTATCAAACTGGATTATTTCGAGTGCTGGATCGGCATTGTAGTTCTCCCCCGTGGATGGTGCCGGGGGGGGGGGGCTGAGGGGAGAAGGGACAGACGCCTCCTGCAGCACCCTGTCGGCCAAAACGGGGTGCAGGGGGTGTGTGTGCCCCATTTTCGGCCTCCATGGCCCCCTCAGCACTCTGCCGGCCAAAAACAGGTTGCGGGGGGAGGACGTGTGAGGCCCTCCCGCGATCCATTTTCGGCCGGCAGAGTGCTGCAGGAGGCTGTGGAGGCCGAAAATGGGCTGCGGGGGGCTGCATACGGGAACCCCCCATGCCAGAGGTGGGTTTCAGTAGGTTCTGACCAGTTCTGGAGAACTGGTAGTGGAAATTTTAACTGGTTTGGAGAACCGGTAGTAACAATTCTGACTGGCCCAACCCCCATCTATTCTCTGCCGCCCAAGTCCCAGCTAATCGGGAGGAAATGGGGATTTTGCAGTAACCTTCTCCAAGCCACACCCACAGAACCAGTAGTAAAAAATTTTGAAACCTACCATTGCCCTATGCCCATGGCCAACAGAGGCACTGCGGGCCGGTCCTTTGATATTTCCAGGCCAGCCCCATGGGCCAGATCTAAGCATCCTGCAGGCCAGATCTGGCCTACAGGCCTTAATAATAATAATAATAATAATAATTTTATTTCTATACTGCCCTTCTCCCAAAGGACTCAGGGCGGTGTACAGCCTATTTAAAAACACAGACAAAACAATGATATAAAATTTAAAATAATTAAATAAGTGGCTCAAATTTAAAACCCCAATAAATTTAAATACCCCAATTTAAAACTATTGTGTTGATAGTCCGGCCTGGCGGAACAACAGGGTCTTCAATGCGCAGCGAAACACCCAGCGTAAGGTCGGAGATCTTACGAATTTCCGGGGGCAGTTCATTCCACAGGGCAGGGGCTCCCACAGAGAAGGCCCTCCCCCTGGGCGTCGCCAGCCGACATAACTTGGCTGATGGCACCCTGAGGAGACCCTCTCTGTGGGAACGAACTGGTCGGTGGGAGGCTATTGGTGGCAGAAGACGGTCTCGGAGGTACCCGGGTCCTATGCCATGGAGCGCTTTAAAGGTGGTAACCAACACCTTGAATCGCACCTGGAAGACCACCGGGAGCCAGTGCAGCTCGCGCAGGAGGGGTGTCACATGGGCATAACGGGTTGCGCCCTGATATACAACATTACGTTATCATTTACAAAGTCCTGGTTGTTCCAGAGCCAAACTAGATTGTCGGGACTGGCAGAACTGCTCAGGTTTCTCCCCATAGAAACAAAGTTCATGGATTCCAGAATATATAGTCCCTTACTTATGACCGCAATAGGAATCAGAATTCCCACTGCTAAACAAGGCAATTGTTAAATGAGCCACACCTAATTTTACTCCCCCCCTTTTTTTTGCCCAAGTTGTTATGAACTGTCGTTCACAATTAAGCGAGTAAGTGTTAAGCGAATCACTGCAATCGTTAAGTGAATCACACAGTCCTTAAGCGAATCTGGCTTCCTCCATTGACTTTGCTTGTCAAAAGCCAGCTGGGAAAGATGCAAACGGAGATCGCGGGACTCCTGGATGCCGCAACCATCATAAATACGTGCTGGTTGCCAAGGCGCCTGAATTTTGACCGTGGGAATGCTACCATGGTTGAAAGCACGAAGACCAGCTCTAAATCATTTTTTTATTTCAGTGCCATTGTCTAAACAGGTGGTTGTAAACTGAGGATTATCTATATGCATTGCTCCTTCCATGAAAAGGAAGTGTGAATATTTCCACTGCCCCTTTAAAGACTGGTGGGATTCAGCCAGTTTGGGCCGGTTCGAGTGAACCGGTAGTTAAATTACTGGCTGGCCCTGCCCCGCCCCGCCCCTTTCAGGAGTCCCTACGCGCCCCATTTTGGCTCCCAGATAAGTGTAGGGAGGCCTACTAGGCCCAAAATGGGGAGCGGGGGTGTGTGGCACGCCTCCACTCATGGCCCGTTTTCATTCCCAAGAGGCTGCAGGGAGGCCTACTAGGCCCGAAACAGGGCACAGAGGGAACAGTGCGTCCCCCCCCGCCCGTGGCCCGTTTTTGCTCCCAGGGGGGTGCAGGAGGCCGGTTGCTGTCTGTCACACCCCCTGGTCATGCCCACCATGGTCACGCCCACCCAGCCGGTCATTAAGGCAGACAGCCGGTTGTTAAATTATTTGAATCCCACCACTGTTTAAGGACTAAGGCTGTTTCTTTGTTATCTGCTAAGGAGAAGAAGGCAACATAAGCAGTGATGTTTGTCTCTGTCTGTCTGTCCTTCGTTGTGGATGCTTCATCCCTGGAGGTTTTTAAGAAGAGACTGGACAGCCACTTGTCCGAAATGGCATAGGGTCTCCTGTTTGAACAGGGGGCTGGACTAGAAGACCTCCAAAGTCCCTTCCAGCTCTATTCTGATTCTTTTTACATAAAGCAGTTTTTCTCAACCTTGGCCGCAAGGTTGAGAAAAACAGTGGTGCAGGTAGAATATGTATCGATGGTGTAGCTGGAGCTCCCTTATCATGTGTACTTTGGCCTCAAATTTGCATTGGTTGTTTTTTTAACCAAAGAACATAGGCAAAACAACTAGGTTTACACGAAGGTACACAAAATAGAGAAAGAGGAGACAACGGACATGTTAAAATTTCCCGGGACCAAATCCCTCTCATTAAGTGAATAAATTGCATGACAAAACAACTAGATCGTTTTTTCCCCTGTGCTGTCACTCTGCTGAACACCTGCCTGTAATTTCCACAGCACTGTCTTGGGCCTAAAGCTTTTTTTACCCCATGTAGTGTGGCTGTATTGCTATTAGCCTTCTCATCTTCTCTTTCCTCATCTTTCCTAATACCTTCTCCTATTGGTATCTTATGATTTATCACTGGTTGCTTGTATCTTATGATTAGTGATTTTAACTATGATTTATGATCTACGATCTATCACTTTGTTGCCTGTATGTACACTGAGAGCTTACGCACTGGAGACAAATTCCTTGGGTGTCCAATCACACTTGGCCAATAAAGAATTCTTTTCTTTTCTTTTCTTTTCTTTTCTTTTCTTTTCTTTTCTTTTCTTTTCTTTTCTTTTCTTTTCTTTTCTGTTCTGTTCCATTCCATATTTTCCATTCTATTCTATTCTATTCTATTCTATTCTATTCTATTCTATTCTATTCTATTCTATTCTATTCTATTCTATTCCATTCCATTCCATTCCATTCCATTCCATTCCATTCATTCCATTCCATATTTTCTATTCTATTCTATTCTATTCTATTCTATTCTATTCTATTCTATTCTATTCCATTCCATTCCATTCCATTCCATTCCATTCATTCCATTCCATATTTTCTATTCTATTCTATTCTATTCTATTCTATTCTATTCCATTCCATTCCATTCCATTCCATTCCATATTTTCTATTCTATTCTATTCTATTCTATTCTATTCTATTCTATTCCATTCCATTCTATTCTATTCCATTCCATTCCATTCCATTCCATTCCATTCCATTCCATTCCATATTTTCTATTCTATTCTATTCTATTCCATTCCATTCCATTCCATTCCATTCTTAGTCTTCAAGTTACGACCTCAACCGACCCCAACATTTCTGTTGTTGAATGAGATAGTTGTTAAGTGAATTTTGCCCCATTTTACCACCTTTCCTGCCACAGTTGTTATGTGAATCACTACAGTTGTTAAGTTAGCAATATGGTTGTTAAGTGAATCGGGCTTCCCCATTGACTTTGCTTGTTAGGAGGTTGCCAAAGGGGATCACATGAGCCCGGAATACTAAAACCGTCATAAATACGAGTCAATTGCCAAGCCTCTGAATTTTGACCACGTGACCATGGGGATGCTGCAATGGTCGTAAGTGTGGAAAACGGTCATAAGTCACTTTTTTCAGTGATGTTGTATCTTTGAACGGTCACTAAATGAACTGTTGTAAATCTAGGACTATCCTATCCTATCCTATCCTAAATGAAGGCCACCTTGGACTGACCTTACCAGCAAGAACCATGAAATGCAAATAGTCCTTGACTTACGACCAGATTGGGACCAGAATTTGTGTCAATAAGCAAGGTGGTTGTTAAGCGACCTGTACTCAATTTTATGACCTTTTGGTCCTGGTTGTTAAGGGAATCACTGCAGTTGTTAAGTGAATCACACAGTCATTAAGCGAATCCAGCTCTCCCCCCCCCCCCTTTGACATTGACTCTGTCAGCAAAGCCGTCTGGGAAGGTTGCAAATAGCCATCAGGTGACTCCAGCAGGCTGCAAGTGTTGTAAATGCAAGCCGGCTGCCCTGTGCCCAAATTTTGATCAAGCGACCGTCTTAAGTCCGCCTTATTTATTATTTATTTTATTTATTTTATCATATTTGTATACCGCCCTACTCCCGAAGGACTCAGGGCGGTGAACAGCCAAAATAAAATACAAAGACATGCAAAAGTTAAAAAACTATTAAAAACAGATTAAATAATTTAGGCTCACAAAAACAAATTAAGACATCCAATTTATCTAAAAAACATTTAAAACCCAATTTAAAAGCCAATTTAAAAGGGAGAGTTAGTCCAGACCAGCCTGTTGGAATAAAAATGTTTTTAGGGCGCGGCAGAAGATGCGTAAGTCTTGAATCCTCCGTATCTCCCGGGGGAGCTTGTTCCAGATGGCGGGTGCCCCCACAGAGAAGGCTCTCCCCCTGGGGGCCGCCAGTTGACATTATTTGGCCGACGGCACCCTGAGGAGCCCCTCTCTATGGGAGCGAACTGGTCGGTGAGAGGCTACTGGTGGCAGAAGGCGGTCTCGTAAGTACCCTGGTCCTGAGCCTTGTGCATCAGCTGTGCCCTTATTTGGACCAAGATGCCCTACGCACCGTTACTCATGCGCTGGTCACCTCCCGTCTCGACTACTGCAACGCTCTCTACCTAGGGCTGCCCTTGAAAACCACTCGAAGGCTTCAACTGGTCCAGAATGTCCCGACACTCCCATGTTACACCCCTCCTGCGCGACCTGCATTGGCTACCGGTTGCCCTTCGGGTGAGGTTCAAGGTGCTGGTTATCACCTATAAAACCCTTCTTGGTCTAGGCCCGGGATATTTGTCGGACCCCCTGCAGCCAGCAACAATCTCCAATCGCCCGGTGCTTTCCCACAGACAGGGCCTCCTCAGGGTGCCATCGGCCAGACAATGTCGGCTGGCGACCCCCAGGGGGAGAGCATTCTCTGTGGGCGCACCCACCCTTTGGAACCAACTTCCTTTGGAGCTCCGGATGGCCCCTGACCTTCGCTCGTTCCGCCATGATTTGAAGACCTGGCTGTTTCACAGCCTGGACTGATGGGGGCGGGGGGGAGTTCTTAATAGATTTTAAATTGATTTTAAATTGTTTTAATTTGGACTTTTAATTTTATATTGTTTTAATGTGCAATTGTGCATTTTATTGTTGTGTGCCGCCCTGAGTCCATTGGAGATAGGGCGGCATATAAATCGCATTAAACTTAAACTTAAACTTAAGTGCAAGGACTCGCCGAAAGTCACTTTTTTCAGTTCTGCTGTAACTTCGAACGGACACTAAACAAATGGTTGTTAAATCAAGGGTAACCTTGCCTTGGCCAATGCAGTCCATAAAAGTGACTATAGTCATCATCTTCTTTTAACGACCCCATAATCCCTCGTAGGGTGGAGTCTGGGCAACTGAATGGATCTGAGTGTTTACTGGCCAGATGCCCTTCCTGTCGCCAATGCGGAGTTTTGTTCAGCAGATATATTCTCATTGTGCCCAGAGAGAGAAATATCTGCCTCTACCTAGGATCGAACTCACAGCCTCCTGATTGTGAGGCGAGAGCTCCCCGTCTAGGCCACCGCACCACATAAAAGTGGCTATAGTCCTGTTTCTAAAATCTGTCTCTGTCATTCAATGAAAAAAAAGATTTACTCTATCAACGTCGGGGATCTGTTTAACTGACGATCAAAACCTGCTGATCCCCAGATCCATCAAAGCACTTGTTGTGGCCCATACGCGGCCTGTGTGGCTGGTGGCTGATTCAGACAGCGAGGAGGCTGGTGTGGTGCTGCGCCAGCAGCCTGTGCAGCTGGCACTCGAGTCGGACAATGAGGAGGCTGGAGAAGATGTGGTGCCAGAGGCAGGGATTCAGCCAGGGCCTTCAGAACCTCCAGAAGCTCCCTTAAGTGAAGAGGACGAAGAGGAGGAGCCTCTTCTCGATGCACGGGCGCGCAGAACTGCCAAAAGGCAGGAGTGGCTCCTCAGGAGGAGGTCTCGAGAGTAAGGCTTGGGGCTAATTGGCCACTCTCTTAGCCTATTTAAGGAGGAACGCCGACTGAAGCAATTTGCAGGGAACAACTTCGTTCACATACCTTCCTGTCTTGTCTTGCTTATCTTATCAGCTTCCTGCAAATTGCTTCTGGGCATTCTGCCAACCATAGTAAGTTTTCAGTTATTCCTCTTTGAATTCTTGGCGGCTGTTAATGCAATTAATTAACAGCCGTTGTTGTAAAAGACTGGTTTATTCAGTAAACTAAGGTTTGAACGGACTTTGTGTGTGCTGCGTTCTTTGGGGTCCGTAGTTGGGGCAGAACAGCACTATGAGGCCTCGTCAAGAGGAGAAATTGCTAGAGCGAAATGAATGTTAGAAGTGGAGTTTAGCCGTCAACCCTCCAGAGGGTTTCCCTTCCCTTCCAGCTTTTATCCTAATCCCCAATCTTTAGTAACAGAATAAAGATATCCGCTTATCTTTCAGGGATAATTGAGCCCAAATCCCTGAAATGTTTTATTTGTGGAGGAAAAATATAAAGAGGATGACATTATCCATAAAGGACCCCTGTCATTGGAGAAGGGGGATTGAATTTAAGAATGAGTTTACACTTAGTGGCAAGACAAAATATAGATTACAAGTAATCCTGGATTTACAACCATTCGTATCAGCGGTGGGTTTCCAATATTCTTACCACCGGTTCGCTCCGCGTGCGCATACTCGCTTCACGCATGCGCGCACCTTCCGCACATGCGCCCGGCCTTCCGCGCATACACTTTGCTCGCTCGCGCACTTTCCTCGCATGTACCCACCCACTACCGGTTCACTTGAACCGATACGAACCGGCTGAATACCACCTCTGATTCGTATAATAACTATTCGAAGTTACAACGACACTGAAAAAAGTGACATGGCCGTATTTCACTCTAATAAACAGTTACAGCATCCCTGCAACCAGGTGATTCGAAATTCAGATGCTTGGCAGCCGCCTCATATTTATGACGGTCGCAGTGTCCTGGGGTCATGTGATCCCCTTTTGCGACCTTCTGACAAGCAAAGTCCAGGGGGAAGTCAGATTCACTTAACAACCGGGTTACTAACTTCACAACTGCAGGGATTCGCTTAATAAGTGTGGCAAGGAAGTTCGTAAAATGGGGCAAAACTCACTTAACAACCGTCTCGCTTAGCAACAGAAATTGTGGGCTCAACTTTAGTCATAAGTACCTGTACCAGGACTACCTGTATTTTGTTTGACTTGTTGTATTGTACCAAACTGGACTATACAATATTTATTTTCTCATTATTTCTGTGCATCGGAAAAGAAAAAAAAATGCCAATTTTTCCGCACTGAAAACTGAGCCAGAAACATCTTTATCAGTCATCAGGAATGCAATGGGAAGTTGGGGGGAAAAAAAATACAAATATACTTACAAGTAGAAGTGCTGAAAGAAACACCTGTTCGAAAAGAAAAAAAAAACACTTTTGTGATGTTTCCATTGACAGGAAGAAAAAAAAAAAACATATTCACAGCACTAAAAATTGCTCCTTCATTCTTCTCTCTATGAATTTACGCATGAAAATTACACCATGGTATAAACTAGTCTTTTTTTTTCAAATTTGGCAGCTTTAAGATTTGTGGAATTCAACTCCCAGAATTCCCTATCCCCCTGGCACAAGAATCAAATCAGCCACTTGATCACTTTGGGGCAGTGCTGAAATTCAAATTTTTTTACTACTGGTTCTGTGGGCGTGGCTCGGTAGGCGTGGTGTGGCTTGGTAAGGGGATGGGGATTTTGCAGTATCCTTCCCCTGCCACGCCCACCAAGCCACACCCACCAAGCCACACCCACAGAACCGGTAGTAAAAAAAAATTTGGATTTCACCACTGGTCTGCCACATTTTGAACCAACTGCGGCTTCCAGATATTTTTCCTCAGGGTTTGCTTTGTTAGGAAGAGCTGGTCGTGTCCCTAAAGATCCTCTGTGATTACTTTCGACACTTACTTCGATTGGTGGTCGTGGTTGTGGGTTCTGGGGGGGAGCAGTTCTTCCTCAGACTGGACCGTCGTTCGAAGGAAGGTGCAGGAGCCGCCTTAAGGTCATCCAAAGGAGCCGTTAGCAAGGAGTGCACAGGAGACCTATCTTTGTATCGGTCCTCAAAGGAGGGTTTCTTGGAAGAGGTATAGCGAGCGGAGAGTTGGGACACTACAGGGAGCAAAGACCATGGATGTTAAAAGGGAGCGTTTCAAGAGTTGTTGTCTTTTTTTTTTTTTTGCTTTTTTTTCCACTTACAAACGTGAACCATCATTTCCCATGCTGACGTTGTACTTCCATAAGACAATGTCTGTGGAGATTCTCAATCATCAAGACGTTTCACTTCTCATCCAAGAAGCTTCTTCAGCTCTGACAGGATAGTAGGGAATGGAAAGATTTATATTCCTTGCAGACAGCTGGTCGTTTGCATCCTTTTAGAGGGTGGTTGAAGCACTTGGAGGTTTATCTGTCTCTTCAGGGTCACCTGAGTAGCTCTACTCAATGCCAGGAGAACTACTCAGGTGATGTTGTGACCTAGGCTTATGTTGTGACTCCGACCCCCGAGCCTGTCTTATCAGAGGGAGAAGACTCCAAAAGTGAAGGAGAGGAGTTGGCAAGGCCTCCCTCTCCAGGACCCTCCTCTCTGGCAATGCCTCAGGTGTCCTCCGAAGGCCAAGAGATAGGCCAGGGGCCAGGCACTTCGGAGCAGCTGCAGTTGGACAGCGATGGAGATGAGTCTTGGCTGGACCCCCGACAGCATCGCAGAGATAAGCGCGCGCAGGAGAGGAAGAGGAGTGCCAGAGATTAAGCTGGGTCACTGGACCACACCCCACAGGGGATAAAAGGGTGTGTGGTGGCCAGTCAAGCCTTGTGACGAACAAAACTGAAAGCTAGCAAGTCATTCTGCATTTCTGGAACTTTGTTATATGCTCTGCTTGGATTGATTTTTGGACTGGACTTGACTATTCTTTGGCTTTTGTGGACTTACTTTGATGTTTCGGACGGAGGAGAAAAACCTCCCTTTGTAAGTAAAAACTTTTGGCAAGCAGCCACTGGGTTGCTGCCAATTCTGTTATCAAAGGAAATTCTTGTCTGCTGGTTTATTTTAACTCTTGGTCGACTGCTGGTGTGCGTGTGTGAGACGGGGACAGAACAGCTTACTGAGTCATTAAACACACGAGTAGTCCCAAAAACCTATTTTATTGCAACAGCTGTGAATTACGTTCATTCACAGCTGAGTCCCAATTAGATGCAAAAAGTCCTTCAGGAGAAGTCCTTCGGGATTATCACCAAACTTTATCTCCTTTGACACGCTGCCAAAGACCTACTTGGCAAAGCCACACGGAGTCCAGAATCAAACAGAGATGTCGACTGGAAACAGAATTAACAATGTTGCTTTCCTGCAAAGGGCTCACGTGCCTTTGCTCCTCTTTTAAGCCTTATGGGAGGGGCCAATCGTCTCCAGGCCTTACTCCTGAGTCGTCCCTTTTGTTTTAGCTGTTTTTGCCTTCTGGCAGCTTTGCTCATGCGGGCACTAGGAACAGGCTCCTCCTGTTCCTCTGCCTCTCTGCTGTCCGACTCCAGAGGCTCCAGAGTCCGTGCATAACTCTCAGATGGCCCTGGCCCCATCTCTACCTCCAAGGCAGAGCCCTCATCTGGGCCTTCCCCAGCCTCCAGGACTGACCCATGGTCCTCCCCAGCCTCCTCACTGTCTGACTCTGCTGCCAGCTCCGCAGGCTGCTGGTGGACCACAGCAGGTGACCCTGAGGACACAGATAAATCTCCAAGTGCTTCAACGACCCTCTAAAAGGATGCAAATGACCAGCTGTTTGCAAGGAATATAAATCCTTCCATTTTCCACTATCCCATCAGAGCTGAAGAAGCTTCTTGGCTGAAAAGCAAAAAGTCTTCAAAACAAATAAACAAACAAGGAAGTCCAGTTGCTTCCTGAAAAAGCACTTTTGGGACAGCCAGGATCTGCATGACTGAGAATCTCCTTGGGCAAATGAACTTTGTGTTTTTTTTTTCCTTTGAAAAGGTTTCTCTTCTCATCTAAGAAGCTTCTTGGATGCAAAATGTTTTCAAAGGAAAAAAAAAAACCTCCAAGGAAATACAAGTTGCCTTTCAGAAAAAGCACCTTTGGGATTTCCATAAGAGAATTTTCAACTAAAACTGATCTCCCAGGATTTGTGCTGGGTTGTTAGATCAAATTCCCCTTCAAGATCTTTGGTGCCCTTTGAGCTTGCTTTCTTGCAGATGTTTCATTACCCAACTAGGTAAAGGAGAAGGAGAAGGAGGAGAAGGAGAAGGAGAAGGAGGAGAAGGAGAAGGAGAAGGAGGAGAAGGAGAAGGAGAAGGAGGAGAAGGTGGAGGAGGAGAAGGAGAAGGAGGAGAAGGTGGAGGAGGAGAAGGAGAAGGAGAAGGAGGAGAAGGAGGAGAAGGAGGAGAAGAAGGAGAAGGAGAAGGAGAAGGAGGAGAAGGTGGAGGAGGAGAAGGAGAAGGAGGAGGAGGAGGAGAAGGAGGAGAAGGAGAAGGAGGAGGAGGAGGAGGAGGAAGAGAAGAAGGAGAAGGAGAAGAAGGAGAAGGAGGAGAAGGAGAAGGAGGAGGAGGAGGAAGAGAAGAAGGAGAAGGAGAAGAAGGAGAAGGAGGAGAAGGAGAAGGAGGAGGAGGAGGAAGAGAAGAAGGAGAAGGAGAAGGAGGAGAAGGAGAAGGAGGAGAAGGAGGAGGAGAAGGAGGAGAAGAAGGAGGAGGAGGAGGAGGAAAAGGAGAAGAAGGAGAAGGAGAAGAAGGAGAAGGAGAAGGAGAAGAAGGAGAAGGAGAAGGAGAAGGAGAAGAAGGAGAAGGACTGTGGGGTCCTTGGTGCTCTCTGAGCTTAGTTGTTTTCTTGCAGCTGTTTCATCACCTGACTAGATAACAACATCAGTGCTAGAAGGGATTGGGGTTTGCTCTCTCAAACTCCCTTCTAGCACTGATGATGTTACCCAGTCGGGCAGTGAAACGTCTGCAAGAAAATAAGCTCAGAGAGATCCTACAGTTCAACTCTGAGTTACAAATACTTTCTTCTGTTGGTATTAATTTCTCTCTTAGTAATGGTTAGCGTCTTCCACCTGACTGCAGAAGATAGTGAGGCTTGGGCCAAATTGTTTTTGGCTTCTTTCACCAGGACTTTCTCCATCAGAAGCTTTTCTTACCTGATGGGGGGAGAGCAGGAATGGTCCTTGGTCAAAAAATTCCCCCCATTTGATTCTTCAGGCTGATCATGCAGCAGGATGAAAGGCGAAAACCTGAATTTGGCATCAATCTTTTCCGATTGTAAATCACTGTGTTATTTTGCACGCCATCTTGAATGCTGAAGGGAGACCTCTAACAGATATATGGCTGAGCTCGTATAATGCCATAGTTCATACAGGGGTGGCCAAAATTGTGGAAACTTTTTGGGAAAAGTATATTTTCTAAAACTATCTACCATTTCTCCCCGAAAATAAGACCCTGTCTTATATTTTTCTGAACCCTGAAATAAGCGCTTGGCCTTATTGCCGTGCGCTCAAAAGCCCGATTGGGGTTATTATCAGGGGATGTCTTATTTTCGGGGAAACAGGGTAATAACCACTTTTTTTTCGAGTAGTACCATAAAATTATATCTCAATGGAAAGATAATTTAATCAAGAATGTAATGCAATCACTTTGATGAAGGATTTGCTATTAGAATAGCAGTTACAGTATAAAGAAGAAAAATGAAACACGTAGAAAAAATGAGATATACAAATGAGATATACATAGAAAAAATGAGATACACAAAAATTATCACTGTGTCAGTTAATACTTAGTTGGGTAACTTTTAGCATGAATGACGGCCTTACAAGGTCTTCCCATGGAGTGAACCAATCCTTTTAGTTCTGCAGCTGTTATCATGTGAAGCCAAGATTGAATGATGGCTTCTATTAACTGGGTTTTATTGCTGGGTCGCTTCTGACTAACCAGTTTCTTTAGTCGGCTCCATAGATTTTCAATTGGGTTAAGGTCTGGGCTATTCCCAGGCCATTCCATCAGTGGAATAGGATTATCTTGAAACTCCCCCCAAAAAGTGGTGTTATTAGCCATCAAACCTCAAAAATGCACTTTTCCCAAAAGGTTTGCACAATTTTGGCCGCTACTGTATAAAGCCATTGTCAACCAAACTTTCAATTAACCAGTGGAACGACTTGCCTCCAGAAATTGTGGGTGCTCCAACACTGGAGGTTTTTAAGAAGAGATTGGACAGCCAGTTGTCTGAAATGGGGTGGGGTCTCCTACTTGAGCAGGGAGTTAGTCTAGAAGACCTCCAAGGTGCCTTCCAATTCGGTTATTCTGTTATTTTGAACGAAGCATTTTATGGGCTTATGTGAGTGGAGCCCTTGCCTCACAATCCGGAGGCTGTGAGTTCGATCCTAAGTAGAGGCAGATATTTCTCTCTCTGGGCACACTGAAGATATATCTGTTGAAAAAAACCTCCATATTGGCGACAAGAAGGGCATCCGGCCAGTAAACACTCAGTGTTTTGTCCCCCGTCCTCACTCAGACAAATGCAATATCCAACACACCTGCCAAAAATGTATTGTATAAACAGACCAGAATTCCTGGCAGACGAGAGTTCCGGCAGCTACTTGTAAAATGCGTGCCAAATCCAATTAGTACTCCCAAAAAACAGGAGAGGCCTTATCTGCAGTCCATTTCCAGAGCGACAAATTATCCACATGAGTTTAGTCCAAAATATATCTGAGCCGAAGTGCAGGATTCACGATGTGACTTTAAACGTTTGTCCGTCACAAAGCCTGCCGAGCAATCACGCCCCCTTTTATCCCTTGTGGGGCGTGGCTCAGTGACTCAGCTCAATCCATGGCCCTACCACGCCTCTTCCTTTGCTGCGCACGCTTCTCCCTCCGACGCTGCCTGGGATCAAGCCAGGATTCATCAGTATCACTCTCTATCAATGGGTGCTCCGAAATGCCTTCCTCTTGGCACATCCCAGGCTGTTCCTCCTGGCCTTCGGATGGAACCTGAGGCATTGCCAGAGAGGAAGGTCCTGGAGAGGGAGGCCTTGCCAGTTCCTCCCCCTCACCTTCTGAGTCCTCTTCCTCCATGAGGACAGGCTAGGGAGTTGGAGTCACAACACTCAGCTCCATTCAGTTGCCCGGAAGGGATTATCCCCACGAGGGATTATTGGGTCATTACAAGACGGTGATGATTTTATGGGTGTATGTAATATAAAATCCCAATTGCTAAACAGAAAGAGATGTGCCTTCTTTTCGGAAGGCTAGGAAAATGGATCTCAGGCCTCTTATTGGATCTAGGAAGCATGCCTTTTCCCTGGCAGCCCTTGTCTCATGGAATGCCCTTCCCTCTGAAGTTTAGCAGGTCCTCTCTGTGAGGGACTAGTCAATTTTGGGAGTTGGGGAAAGGGACCTTGGAGGTCTTGTAGTCCAGCCCTTTGCTCAAGCAGGAGATACCATACCATTCCAGACAGGTGGCTGTTCAGTCTCTTCTAAAAATCTCCAGTGATGAAGCACCCACAAACTTCTTTCTGGTGGCAAGCTGTTCCACTGATTAAATATTCCACTGATGTACCTTCCACTGCGCCCTTAAAACGCTATTATTCCATCAAGCAGGGCTGGCCTAAAATATTATTTTAATGGGGTTTTGTGTTTTAGATGATTGGCCAAACTATCTAATAATTTTAAATTGTTTTTAACTTTTATATTGTTGCTTTTTATCTTGGCTGTACACCGCTCTGAGTCCCTTTGGGAGAAGGGCGGTATAAAAAAATTGATAAATAAATAAATAAATAATAAATAAATGTCCTCAGGAAATTTCTCCTCAATTCCAGGTTGCTGCTCTCCTTGATTAGTTTCCATCCATTGTTTCTTATCCTACCTTCCGGTGCTTTAAATGGTTAAATAAATGTGAGCTCTGGTTTCAAGGATCCACATTTTCCTGCCAGATCTCCATTAATATTATTACACATAGTTCTGTTAAGTGGGATTATGCATTACAACAGACGTTCTCTCGCTTAATGTCCAAGAAGAAGCTCACCACTGGATGTAAAAGGGAAAGTCGATTCTTGTTCTTCAAGATCTGCAGTATGTAAGCTTAATGCATCCCTATGAATAAAGCAAAAAAGGAAACCAAGTTGCCTCTCTGTTACTCAAGAGCAGTGGTGAAATCTGAACCGGTTTACTACTGGTTCGCTGGCCATGCATGTGCATTGCGCACCAAGCGTATGATGCAGGGGTGAAATGCTCCCAGTTCGGACCGGATCACCCGATCCGGTAGCGATGGAGGCGGGTGGTTCGGAGAACCGGTAGCAAAAATCCCTGCTTCCCCACCATGCCCAGCTGAGCTGCACAATCATCAGAGGCTTTTTTTTTTACTTTTAAAAGCATTTTTTCTACAACCTCTTCGGTGGAAAAAATGCTTTTAAAAGTAAAAAAAAAAAAAAAGCCTCTGACGATTGCGTGGCTCAGCTGGGATCGTCAGAGGCATTTAAAAGAAAAAAAGGGTTTTTTTCTTTTAAATGCCTCTGACGATCCTAGCTGAGTTTTTAAAAAAGCCTCTGCCGATCAGGGAACTCAGCTTGGATCGTCAGAGCCTTTTGAAAGCATTTTTTAACAACCTCTTCGCCGAAGAGGTTGTAGAAAAAAATGGTTTTAAAAGTACAAAAAAAAAAAAAATTGGCCACGCCCACCCAGTCACATTACCCCCCCCGAGCCACGCCCACAGAACCGGTACTAACAAATTTTAGATTTCACCACTGGTGTGATGTGTCCGCGCATGTACAGTACACACCAAAAAGAGGCTTGAGAAGGTAAGTAGAACAGCAAGGGGGTGGGGAAAATCCGCTATAGCGCGCGATCTTGGGAACTTTTTAAAAAAACTTTTTTAAAGCATTTTTTTACTACCGTTTCTCCGGAACCGGTAGTAAAAAATGCTTTTAATAGGTAAAAAGAAAAAAGGTTCCGATGATCGCGTGCCACAGCTGTGATCGTCAGAACCTTTTTTTACTACCGGTTCTGGAGAAACGGTAGTAAAAAAAATGCTTAAAAAGTAAAAAAAAAAAAGTCTCGAAGATCAGCTGAGCGACGCGTGATTGTCGGAACTTTTTTTAAAAAAACTTTTAAAGCTTTTTTTTAACTACCAGTTTTCCAGACCCGGTAGTTAAAAATGCTTTAAAAAGGGGGGAAAAAAAAAGTTCCGACGATTGTTGGAACTGGTAGCATTTCACCCCTGCTCAAGAGCCGTGTACAAGATGAGGAATACGGCCCGATGTTATAAACATAAGAAATAATTAAAGGTAGTCCTCGACTTACAACCCATTCATTTAGTAACCATTCGACGGCACTGAAAAAAGGTGACTTGTGATCATTGTTCACCAAACCAAGCGTCACTTCTCACCTGCTAAATGCTTCTTGCCCCCTGGTCACCTCTGAAGGTAAGTCTCTGACCGCGGCCTCCCTGTATCAAGAGACAGAACTCTGTAAAAGCCAGCAAAGAAGGTTGATTATTGGTGAAATAAATGTATGACAACGACAGCAAAGCAATCGAAGAAGCTCCTTTGAGAAAAATGAGGACGTTCATGGAATCCCAGGACTGGTCAAGTCTCCTGGGTGTAAAAAAAAAAAAAATGAACCAAACCAAGCCAGTTTCTGGAAGAACCTTGCTTAGGATGTCCTTAACCAAGACAGTTTTGATTCCTTAATTATTTCAGGGACCAGGTGCTAAGAGCACTGCAGAAGAAGATGTTGCTTCCAACCCATCGGCCAGTCATTGAAACAAGGATTTCTGAATTTTCCATTTTAGAATACAATACAGAGGGGGTAATACAATTCAGCCAGTTCGGACTGATTCGCCCGAACCAGTAGCGGAAATCGCAGGTGCATTTTAGAAGGTTTTTTTTTTTTCGTCTGGAGAATGATGCTTCCCTAAAATGGAACATCTGGGGAGACATTTCTGGAACAAGCTTTGCTTTCATTGTGGGAGAAATTCTACTACCTTACAAAGAGTGTAAGATGTATTTGTAACTGCTAGAAAAGAACATTTGAAGCTCAAGGTTGAACTGTGGGGTCCTAGTGCTCTCTGAATTTGGTGGCTTTCTTGCGGATATTTTATTACCCAACTAGGTAACATCATCAGGGCTAGCTGAGTTTGGCAATGAAACATCTGCAGGAAAATCACCACGCCTAGAGAGCACCAACGACAGCACAGTATCTGTAATTGTAACCTTAATGCGGAACAAGTGAAGGCTAAAGAGAATATTTTTTAAATTGTCTCCATAACTGCATTCTGGATATAGGCCATTAATGTTCAAAGATGTTTGATACCCCGTAAAAGGTAAAGGTAAATGTTCCCCTCGCGCATATGTGTAGTTGTTCCTGACTCTAGGGGGCGGTGCTCACCTCCGTTTCAAACCCGAACAGCCAGCGCTGCCCGAAGACGTCTCCGTGGTCATGTGGTCGACATGACTCAACGCCAAAGGCGCATGGAATGCTGTTACCTTCCCACCAAAGGTGGTCCCTGTTTTTCTACTTGCATTTTTTTAAGTGCTTTCAAACTGCTAGGTTGGCAGAAGCTGGGAAAAGTCACGGGAGCTCACCCCGTTACGCAGCACTAGGGATTCGAACCACCGAACTGCCGACCTTTAGATCGACAAGCTCAGTATCTTAGCCACTGAGCCACGGTGTCCCTTGATACCCCATAAAAGTACATAAAAAATATGCAGTGCTATAAATGCAAAAAACAAGAAGAAGGGGAAAAAAAGGACACATTTTCTTCCATCTGGCTCAATTAGAATATTTTGATCTTCCAGATCAAAATTTCAGTGCCTCACCTGCAGGGGTCATGTGATCTTCTGCCAATGTTTTCTTTGTTAGGAAAGTCTCTGAATGGGGTGGGGGGAGGTAAAAATGCAAACAACCACGTAATACATCATATTATTCACACAGTTTTGGGTAGTCATTAACTGTCTTATGCAAAATGGGTTCCTGATTGGGAAAAGAAATACAGCTGAGTGGCAGCTTCATTAAAAAGGGAAAGGTTCCCCTCGCACATATGTGCTAGTCATCGTTCCCGACTCTAGGGGGCGTTGCTCGTCTCCATTTCAAAGCCGAAGAACCAGCGCTGTCCGAAGACGTTTCCGTGGTCATGTGGCCGGCATGACTCAACGCCAAAGGCGCACGGAACGCTGTTCCCTTCCCACCAAAGATGGTCCCTATTTTTCTACTTGCATTTTTTACCTGCTTTCGAACTGCTAGGTTGGCAGAAGCTGGGACAAGTCACGGGAGCTCACCCCGTTACGCAGCACTAGGGATTCGAACCGCTGAACTGCCGACCTTTCTGATTGACAAGCTCAGTGTCTTATCCACTGAGCCACCTTCATTACAGCATAGTATATCAATATGTAGGTTAGCAGAAAATGAAACCGGCATAAACAGTGCTGCCTCAGTGGCCAAGCCGTAATCTACTTTGAAACAAGGCTGACTTGTGGTCCTATTCTTATGGTATTAAAACGGGACAAGTGAAGGAAAGTGATTGGTGGACTCCTTTGGCTTTGTTTTCCCTTCCACCAAAATCATCCAATAGCGAGACAAAAAAACCTACCAGCCAATTACTGTATTCTTCTTTGCATGGCATAGAGATGGGCAAGAACCGACATGTGCGTTGAACAACAAGCTAAGCCACATCTCAAATTTTCCAACGAGATGGTGGCAGATGGGGAGGCGATCAATGCCCATCAAGTGACAGCGTTCTTTTTCTAACGTTATTAACCAGTGGAACAGCTTTGCCTTCAGAAATCGTGGGCACTCCATCACTGGAGGTTTTTTAAGAAGAGACCGGACAGTCACTTGTCTGAGATGGTACAGGTTGAGAAGGGGGCTGGACTAGAAGACCTCCAAGGCCCCTTCCAGCTTCCATTCTATTCTATTCTATTCTATTCTATTCTATTCTATTCTATTCTATTCTATTCTATTCTATTCTATTCTATTCTATTCTATTCTATTCTAGTCTAGTCTAGTCTAGTCTAGTCTAGTCTAGTCCTATTCCTATTCCACTCCACATTTTCTGTTCCGTTCCGTTCCTTTCCATTCCACTCCATATTTTCTTTTCTATTCTATTCTATTCTATTCTATTCTATTCTATTCTATTCTATTCTATTCTATTCTATTCTATTCCTAGTCTAGTCTAGTCTAGTCCTATTCCTATTCCACTCCACATTTTCTGTTCTGTTCCGTTCCTTTCCATTCCACTCCATATTTTCTATTCTATTCTATTCTATTCTATTCTATTCTATTCTATTCTATTCTATTCTATTCTATTCTATTCTATTCTATTCTATTCCTAGTCTAGTCTAGTCTAGTCCTATTCCTATTCCACTCCACATTTTCTGTTCTGTTCCGTTCCTTTCCATTCCACTCCATATTTTCTATTCTATTCTATTCTATTCTATTCTATTCTATTCTATTCTATTCTATTCTATTCTATTCTATTCCATTCCATTCCATTCCATTCCATTCCATTCCACTCCATATTTTCTATTCTATTCTATTCTATTCTATTCTATTCTATTCTATTCTATTCTATTCTATTCTATTCTATTCTATTCTATTCTCGAATAGAAAAAAAGTGGAGGGAAAATGAAACTTTGATTTTGGGTTTTACTGATCAGATAGGTTTGTCGTTATAGAAATGGCTCATTTATATTATTATGTAAAAGTAAAAAGTTGAGGTTTGATGTTATTATCATATTCTACTGCACCAAAGAGAGTTGGAAGTCAATGCCTTTTCTTTGTTTTGTCCCCTCCCCTATTTTTTCCTATTATTTTCTTTTGGAATCTTGTATTTTGTATTATAAATTAATAAAAAGATCCTTCCTCAATTATTGCTGCAAGAGGGGGGGGAAGTGAATAGCAAGGACCAGTAGCATCTGGAAGTAGGCCACAGACTAGGCAAAAGGCAAATAATGGGTGAAATGACCTCCCACAGCTATAAAAAATAGAAAAACAAAACTCCTGGTCAACAGGAGTAAAACACCTGTAATATATGCAACAGGTAGCAGAATTGGCCTCTTTTCTCGGTTTAGCTTGACCTTCTGTGTGGTGTAGGTGCTTTGTCTCAATTCAGTGCTATGGCTTCCGGCAAGGGATAATGGAAAATGTAAGTTCAACCACGGAGCCTATTCCACAGGTGTCCAACAGCTTGTGGGCTTCATCCCCCAGAACAGTGTTGGCGAAACTTTTTGGCACCGAGTGCCAAAACGAGAGCACGTGTGTGCACGTGCTGGAAACCAGAAGAGCAGCCGCCTGGCGCGCACAGGCACGCCGAGAAGATGATCTTCCGGTTTATGGCGCATGCATGCGCACAGGCCAGCTGGTCTTTGCATGCGCATGAGTACCCCACGTGCATGAAGACCAGCTGGCTGGCGCGGTGGAACCTGTAAGAGCAACGGGCGGCGGCTCGTGTGCCTGGAGAGATGGCTCTGTGTACCACTTCTGGCACGCACGCCATAGGTTCACCATCACGGCCAGTAGTGGGTTTCAAAATTTTTTACTACCGGTTCTGTGGGCGTGGCTTGGTGGGCGTGGTGTGGCTTGGTGGGTGTGGCTTGGTGGGCGTGGCAGGGGAAGGATACTGTAAAATCTCCATTCCCTCCCCACTCCAGGGGAAGGATACTGTAAAATCTCCATTTCCTCCCGATCAGCTGGGACTCGGGAGGCAGAGAATAGATGGGGGCGGGGCCAGTCAGAATTTTTACTACCGGTTCTCCGAACTACTCAAAATTTCTACTACCGGTTTGCCAGAACTGGTCAGAACCTGATGAAACCCACCTCTGATCAGGGCGCTAGAACTCCGCAGCCAGCATGGAAATTCTGGGAGTTGAAGTCCACAGGTCTTAAAAGTTGCCAAGGTTGGATAATCCTGCCCTCCTCCGTGCTCTGCTATTACTCATCTGAGAGGTTTAAACAACTGTTCCATGATATCACCCTTATGAATTTGTCCTATATTGGATCACACCATGTCTTCACCTAGCCAGATTTCTGTTCCACGGGAAAACAGATCTCACCGTTTTGAGTTTCTCAGCACTGCTATAAAAATTCCTTCAAAGGGAGAGCTTGGTTATTATTAAACCTTATGTGTGTGCTTGTGAATATACAGTACTTCTCTCTCTCACTCTCTCTCTCTCTCCATCCATCCATCGATCCATCCATCCTGCTAGGATGCAACATCTAGCTATCTTGATTGATCTCAAAGAGTTATGCAAGCTTGGATCTGGTTAATACAGGCAGTCCTCGACTTACGACCACAATGGAGCCCTGAATTTCTGTTGCTAAGTGAGTCGTTTTGTTCAATGACTTTTGCCCCATTTTATGCCCTTTTTTTTGGAGTCACATTTTTTAAGCGAATCACTGCAGTTGTTAAATTAATAACCATGTTTTTACTTTGGCTGTGCACAGCCCTGAGTCCTTCGGGAAAAGGGCGGTATATAAATCTGATAATAAATAAATAAATAAATATTTACGAGACCGCCTTCTGCTACCAATAGCCTCTCACCGACCAGTACGCTCCCATGAGAGGGGCTTCTCAGGGTGCCGTCGGCCAAACAGTGTCGACTGGCAGCCCCCAGGGGGAGAGCCTTCTCTGTGGGGGCACCTACCATCTGGAACGAGCTCCCCCCAGAGATACGGAGGATCCCGGATCTGCACACGTTTCGTTGTGCTCTCAAAACTTTTTTATTTCAGCAGGCTGGCCTGGCCTAACTCTCCCTTTTAAATTTTTAAATAGTTTGATTTTTTTTATAAATTGGGTGTTTTAAATTTGTTTTTCGGCCAAAATATTTAATAATTTTAATGGACTTTTAATGTTTGTATTATCTGTATTTTATCTTGGCTGTTCACCACCCTGAATCCTCCGGGCGGTAGGGCAGTATAGAAATTTGATTAATAATAATAATAATAATAATAATAATAATAATAATAATAATAATAATAATAATAATAATAATAATCACGGCGGTTAAGCGAATCTGGCTTCCCCTTTTACATTGCTTGTCAGAAGGTCGTAAAACGTGATCATACGGCCCAGGGATACTGCAACCGTCATAAATATGAGTCAGCTGCCAAGCATCTGAATTCTGATCACATGACTCTAGGGATGCTGCAACGGTCATATGTATGAAAAAAATGGTTATAAGTCCCTTTTTTCAGTGCCGTAACTTCAAACGGTCACTGAATGAACTGTTGTAAGTCGAGGACTACCTGTACTTGGCTGAAAGACCCACGAAAAATACCAGGGCATAGCAAAAACATCCCAAGAGAAGACGATGGCAAGCCATCTTTCAACCGTTGCCAAGAAGAACAACATGGGTGTGTCCAGAAAGTAAAGACAGACTGAGCTCAATTTGGAAAATTTAATCTCAATGGATTCACACAAACTCAGCATAGGTGAGAGGTCCATTGATGTCTGTGATTATCCTTGGCAAAGTCCCCTTTGCCTATAGATCATTCATTTCCAAAATGAGAATCCTAAAACACAGAAGTTACCAATATTTTGCATATCCTTACAGCGTACTGCTCAAGTCAGGGTCGCTGTCGCTTTCTGTTTTGGGGAGAATCGCCGAAGGTATTTCATCGATTGTGCTTCGTAATTCTTGAAGGAGTTGTTTTAAGTCTCGCAACGGATCCTCCTTGGTGTAATTAAGCTTGGAGGGCATCTGAATGGAAAGATGGATTTTTAAAAAGACCCGTGAGGATTTGATTAGCTAAAAACAAGACTCACAAAGGCCCTCTTCCCTAAAGCACTATTTCCATTGATAGTGACCAGTGGTGGGACTTGAATAGCTTAGCAACTGGTTCTCTGGCTGGGTAGGTGTGGCTGGTTGGTCATGTGACTGGGTGGGTAATGTCACTCATCACACCCAGCCCCGCCTCCCGACCACTCACCTCAAAGGCAGAGGTAGGATTCAGCCAGTTGAGGCTAATCCCACCACTGCCTGGCCCCGCCCCCACCCATTTTCCGACCTGATTTTTGGCCATTTTTTGGGCCCTTTTCGTCTGTTTTTCATGCCGTTTTTCAGAGCTTTTCAGGCTGTTTTTTGGGATGTTTTCAGGCTGTTTTTCAAGCTATTTTGGGCCATTTTCAGGCCAAAAGTGGCCCAAAAAATGACCTGAAAACAGCTGAAAAATGGCCTGAAAACAGCCAGTAAAAATGAGTGGGGGCGGGGCCAGCCAGTGGTGGGATTTGCTGTTTCGCCGAACTGCGAGGAATCTTAACTACCAGTTCGCCTGAACCTGTTTGAACCGGCAGCAGCCCACCTCTGATAGTGATAAGAAACAGTTTAGTGCAGGGGTGTCAAACTCAAGGCCCGGGGGCCGGATCTGGCCCACAGAGTGCTTAGATCTGACCTGCAGGGTCACCCTGGAAACAGCGAAGGAGCGGCTTGCGGTGCCTCTGCCAGCAATAACGGAGTTTGGGAGGGATGTGTACGGCCCACCCGAGCTCCATTTTCACTGGCAGAGGGTTGCAGGAGGCCGTCTCAGCTGAAAATGGAGCTTGCGATCCCGTATTCTCTGGCAGAGCACTCAGGCCGCCACAGGCACCCAATACAAGTGACGTCGAGCTGGCCACACCCACCCTGGCCACGCCCACCTCGGCCCCCCAAGGTCAAACACAAACCTGATGTGGCCCTCAATGAAATCGAGTTTGACACCCCTGGTTTAGTGTTTCATCATATATTTTGTAGAAGAATCTGGAACTCTGACCAATGACTAAATATTACTATGTAGTTGCATACTATTAATCCCCCTCAGAACTCTTAGCGAAAACTATAAAATACAGCTAAAATAATAAAAGTTGGGGAATTATAAAGCCTAAAGACAGAAGTAAGAGTATGCAGAAGGTTGAACATGCTTCTCAACCAGTGAAGAAGAACTGCAGGGACTCAAAGCAGCGTCTTCGTGGATACGGATCAAAATTCAGGCGCTTGGCCACTGACATGTATTTATTTTATTTTATTTTTATTTATTTATTTTTTGTAAAGTTTTTTTTATTTCTTACACAAACACACACACAAACATACAATGTATTTTTGCTGAACAGAGTATTCGACCGGTTAACAAATTTAAACAATTTTTAGTCCTTTCAACTAAAATTACAATTTCTGTACCTCTTTTTTTGCCATAACATTTATTTTCATCTATTTTGTACCAATATTACCCTTCATTTTCATCTCTAATTATGACCAAATTCCATTTTCCCTTCTATTCTATATTAAACCCCTTCCCATTATCATCTAATTTTTATATCCATCATCAAATTAATTAATTATGTGGTGTTAGAGTTATTTAATTCTTATATTAATAATAAACCCACTTATTTTATAACATACATTTCCTTAACTAATACAATCCAACATTTTAATATAAATCAATTCATTATATAGGTATCTTTTTCATTTATATATGAACCAGAAGAAAAAAAAAACCTTAGTTGAATTTAAAAATATTCTAACTATTATATAGCTTTCCCCCTGTATTATTCCAAATCATCACTTAATCATTTGTACACACACCACCGTAAACCATTAAAAAGATTTCAACTATTATTCCAATTATTTTTCAGTTCATTTTCACCATCATATGATTTAACATTATTTCTTACTACAATTCATATTTCAATTCTAGTCATATACATCATATTCCTCTTTCATTTCTTTCTTTTTTTCCCTTTTCATTTTTATTTTTCCCTTTTTCTTTCCCCTTTTTTCCTTTTGTGCCTTAAAATCCTGATCTCTCCTGTTTTGCCCTATATTTCCCGTTTTATTTTATTTTTAATTTTTAAATGCGTATAAGTATTAAATACATGAACAGTGTGGCTTCTGGGTATTAATTTTGATACATAATAATAATAATAATAATAATAATAATAATAATAATAATAATAATAATAATAATAATAATAATAATAATAATAATAATAATAATAAAAATTGACAATTTGGATCATCTTACAATAATCATACTCATGTATTTCTAATAACATTAGAAACTAAAAATGTGGCTATTTCGCCTGGCCGGCCTGGGCTGATGGGGGTTTTTATAATGGATTTTAATTGATTTTAGGGATTTTATGTGTAACTTTTAACCCGGAGTTTTTGTTTTATTTTTCTGTTTTATTGTTGTGATCCGCCCTGAGTCCTCTCAGAGAAAGGACGGCATATAAGTCTAAACAAACAAACAAATAAATAAATAAATAAACATTATACAAAATAGAGACATCTTTCAACTTCTTGAAAGATGAACTCGGCAGAGAACCGGTTGCTAAAATTTTTGAATCCCACCCTTGGGGGAGAGAGGAAAGAGGCAGCCCAGGCCACAGCTGGATAGGAAACGGAGGAATAAGATGGCTGCCATCATGTTTCGTGTTCTAGAGCAGACCCAGTACTTACGTGAGAGATGTGGCCTGCAAACGTTTGACATGACGGTGCGCTGGATGAGTGAGGCAAGGATGAATAGCGGTGTTTAAGTGAGGAGGAACCCACGGTGTGTCCTGGTCCCTGCAGCTCCTAGGGAAGGAGATATTTATGAATAGCAATAGCAATAGCACTTAGACTTTATTATTATTATTATCATTTTTATTTTTATTTTTATTATATATATATATATATATATATATATATATATATATATATATATATATATATATATATATATATATATATATATGTATGTATATATATATATATATATATATATATATATATATATATATTTAATTTGATTTATATGCCGCCCTTCTCCGAAGACTCAGGGCGGCTTACAATGTGCTCAGCAATAGCCTTCATCCTTTTGTATATTTATACAAAGTCAGCTTATTGCCCCCACAAACTGGGTCCTCATTTCACCTACCTTAGAAAGGATGGAAGGCTGAGTCAACCCTGAGCCTTGGCGAGATTCGAACCCTGCAGTAATTGCAGGCAGCTGGTCTTAATAAGCTTAATAACTTAATAATAAGCTTAAACCCCTGTACTACCAAGGCTCAAACAAAGAAGAAAAAAGAAAATAGAAAATTAAGGGAGGGAAAGGGAATGGGGAAAGGGGGTGTGAGATACAAGGGGGAAGAGAAAAAAGAAAGAAAAGGGGGCATTGACTGCCAATTCTTCCTAGCCCAGGACAAGATAGACACACTCCAAATTCAACATTTTGCTTTTACACATTAATATATAACTAGCCATTTCTATAACACCAAATCAACAAAACCAAGATCAAAGTCTAATTTTCTTTCTTTCATTCAGTAAGGCCAAAGAATTTGAAAGAATACAATAAATTTTGTAAATAAAAATGGTGACAGCTCACAAAGATTACTAAGTGCAAATAGAAATACACATTATTTCCATAGCAGGAATGGTTAATTTGATTATTCTATTTAAAGAGGAAAATATGTTCTTATTTGGATATCACTTCTGGAATTTGTGCTTGTGAAGAATAGCACTTAGACTTATATACCGCTTCATGGTGATCTACAGCCCTCTCTAGGGCTCTACAGCCGGACAATCTGGATTCTCATTTTACTGACTTTGGAAAGATGGAAGGCTGAGTCAACCTTGAGCCAGTCAGGATCGAACTCTTGGCAATGGGCAGAGTCAGCCTGCAATACTGCATTTTAACCACTGCGCCACCACGCAATATTGAATAAGTGCAATATTACTACTACATTTGTGTCGGGAGCACCAAAGCACTTCTGGGTTGGAAGGAAGGATTAGCCAGTGACATCACTGTTGCCCAGGGGACGCCCAACTGGGTGCTCCTTTCGTCTCCCTGTTAAGTTGCCTTCTGAAGTGGTACCCATCTATCTACTTGCAAGTCACCCACTTTTCAATTGCTGGGTTGGCAGGAGCTGGAGTGAGCGACCGTCATAAATATAAGTCAGCTGACAAACATCGGAATTTTGATCACATGATCATGGGGATGCTGCCGGGAGGGGGTGTAAGTGTGACAAACGGTCATAAGTCGCTTTTTTCAGTGCCGCTGTAACTCTGAAATGCCACTAAACGAACTGTTGTAAGTCAAGGACTGCCTGTAATGGTTCTGACATATTTTGAAAGTTATCAGTGAAGCAGAAGACTTACTTTCACGTCTAAAGTGTGCTGAAGTTTGTAGCGCATAACTTCTTGTTCCTGCCGCTGAATGATGCACTGACACTCTGCAAACTGTAGAGACGCCTGGATAAAATCAGGAGTGAGTTATTTACCGTTTGGGACATGATTTACATCCAGTATTATCATCTCGCATTTAAGACATGCGAACAGTTTCCAGTTATCTAGAACAGTTTTTGAGAAAACAATAGAATAGAATTCTTTATTGGCCAAGTGTGATTGGACACACAAGGAATTTGTCTTCGGTGCATAAGCTCTCGGTGTATATAAAAAATACATTCATCATGAATCATAAGATACAACACTAAGCAAGAACTGAAGGAGCTCAGGGCTTCCCATCTCTAAGCCCTTTTAGAGTCGTGATGGCGAACCTATGGCCCGCGTGCCACCTGTGGCACGCGAGCTGTCACCCCAGCTCACCCGAGCTGTCACCCCAGCTCAGCTCCATCACGCATGAACACATGCCTCCTGCCGGCCAGCTAGTTTTAGGTCTCTGCTGTGCATGCACGGGGGGCGGGGCCCATGTGGGAGACGCGCACACATGCATCGGGGGGTGGGCCCACATGGGGGGGTCATGCACATGTGGGGATTGCGGTGCACGCACGGCGGGCGGGGAAGCATGGGGGTCATGCATGCATGCATGGGGGATGGGGGGCACACGCGCATTGCATTATGGGTGCGCACACGCGCTTTCAGCACACGACGACAAAAAGATTAGCCATCAATTTTCTAGAGAAAAGGAAGCCATACTCGACTTCCACACCATATTAGATGCCTAATAACCAAGTTTGGGGCATCAGGAATAGGGCAAGCCCTCTGGATATACGTATATATATGTATTTGTTCATATACATTGGTCAGTGCTCATCTAGACCAGATTTTTATGTATATAAAAATACCGACAAATGTATTTATTTCTGTCACTCTCAGAGACGTCTGAGGCAGGATGAAGTCCCAAAACTCAAGATGGCGACCATGACTCTGTGATCAAAGTCCCGTCTTTGACACGTTAAAAAGGGGCGGGGCTTTGATCACAGAATCCGGCCCTCCATTGTGACTGTTTTTTTATTTTGTCCACAGACTCTCCCAGTTCTTCTATGGGAAACTGTTTGGTTTTAAACACTAGGTTTTAATCCTAACTTCTCTTAGGACAAGTCCTGGGAAGAAGAATTACCGTGTTTTTCGGACTATAAGACGCATCTAAATTTAGAAGAGGAAAACAACAAAAAAAAGGTTTTGGCCTCCCTTTTTTCAGGTTTTTTTCCGGCCCTTTTCCAGCCTTTTTCCGGCCCGTTTTCAGGGCTTTTTTCCGGCTGATTTTCAAGGCTTCTTTCAGCCTGTTTTTTTTTTTTTGGAAAAAATGGGCCAAAAAAAGCCTTGAAACTGGGCCAAAAAAAGCCCCCCAAAGAGGCCGAAAAAAGCCTCAAATACGGGCCCCAAAAGCCTTGAAAACAGGGCAAAAAAGGTTAAAAAACGGACTGAAAAAAGCCCTGAAAATGGGCTGAAGAAAGGCCCAAAAACAGAGCGTGCAGAGGCCAAAAAACAGCTGGCGGTTGGCCAGAGCTTCAGCAATATTTAGTCTATAAGACGCACAGACATTTTCACCCCCTTTTAGGAGGCAAAAAAGTGTGTCTTATAGTCTGAAAAATACGGTACATCTAGCCCTCGACTTGGGACCTCAATTGTGGCCAAATTTTCTGTTGCTAAGCAAGACAGTCATTAAGTGAGTTTTGTTTTGCCCTGTTTTACAACCTTCCTTGACACAGCTGTCAAGTGAACCACTGCTGTTGTTAAATGAGTAACACAGTTATTAATTGAATTTGGCTTCCCCATTGACTTTACTTGTCAGAAGGTCACAAAAAGTGGATCATGTGACCCCAGGACACTGCCACCGTCATAAATATGAGTCAGTTGCCAAGTGTCTGAATTTTGATCACGTGACCATGGGGAAGCTGCGATGGTCGTAGGTGTGAAAAACGGCCTTTTTAAAATAATTTTTATTTTTATTTAGCAATCGTTTTTTTTCACGGCCGTTGTAACTTCAAACGGTCACTAAACAAATGGCTGTAAGTCGAAAACTATGCGTGGATGGGCTAAGGAAACTTACTTTATCGAGAGCAGCTTCCATCGTCACCAGTTTGTCTTTCAAACGCTTATCCTGGGACTTAAGGATTTCCAATTCTCCAGCCAATTTGTTGTTTAAAGAAGCCATGCAGCTCAGCTCTTGACTTAACCGGTTTCTCTCTTCTTTCAAATAATGTTTTTCCTGAATGGGCAAGATGGGGGGGGGGGAAACACACAGACACAAAACCAGGTTGCAAAATGGTGTAGGGTTTCCTGCCTAAGCAGGGGGTTGGACTAGAAGACCTCCAGGGTCCCTTCCAACTCTGTTATTTTATTCCAGTGGTCTTCAAATTTAGCAGCTTTAAGACTTGTGGACTTCAACTCCCAGACTTCTCAATCTGTGGTCCACAGAGCCTGGGGCGGAGGGTGGTGGGGGGCAATATCAGCACACGGGGTCCACAAATATTTGAACAATTTTTTTTTTAATGACCGTATAATCCCTTGCGGGGTGGAGTCTGGGCAACTGAATGGAGCTGAGTGTTTTAATGGCCAGTTGCCCATCCTATCGTCAATGCGGAGTTTTGCAGCAGATATACTGCTATGCCCCTCGTGCCAGGAGAGAGAAATATCAGTCTCTACCTAGGATCGAACTCACAGCCTCCTGATTGTGAGGCGAGAGCTCCAGCTCTAGGCCACCGCGCCCCTCAAAGGCTTGTAGAAATGTTATGCTTTAAATCAGGGCAGGGGTGAAATGTAAAATTTGTTACTACCGGTTCTGTGGGTGTGGCTTGGTGGTGGTGGAGTAATGTGACTGGGTGGGCGTGGCCAGCTTTTTTTTAAAAAAAAAAAAACTTTTCAAAGCATTTTTTCTAATGCTTTGAAAAGCCTCTGCCGATCAGGCAACTCAGCTGGGATCGTCAGAGACTTTTCAAAGCATTTTTTTTAACCACCTCTTCGGCCAACAGGTTGCAGAGAAAAATGCTTTGAAAACCTTCTGATGATCCCAGCTGAGTCGCGCGATCATTGGAGGCTTTTTTTTTTTACTTTTAAAAGCATTTTTTTGGCTGAAGAGGTTGTAGAAAAAATGCTTTTAAAAGTAAAAAAAAAAAGCCTCTGATGATCGTGTGGCTCAGCTGGGCATGGGGGAGGGGGCGCAGGGATTTTTGCTACCGGTTCTCCGAACCACCCGCTGCCATCGCTACCGGATTGGGCGATCCGATCCAAAACAGGAACATTTCACCCCTGAATCAGGGGTCCTCAAACTATGGCCCATGGGCCGCGTATGGCCCACCGAAGCCATTAATCTGGCCCGCGTAGGACTACAAGGCTGCCCTGCCAATCTTGCCCCACCTACCCACCTTCTGGGGAGAGAAAGAGATGGAGAGAGAGAGGGAGAGAGACAGGGAGAGAAGAGAGAGAAAGAGAAAGAGAGAAGAGAGAGAGAGAGAGAAAGAGAGAAGAGAAAGAGAGAGAGAGAAAGAGAGAGAGAGAGAGAAGTGGGAAGAGGGTGGGACACACACACACACACACACACACACACACATACACAAACAGAAGTCCCTCACACACACTCCAAGGCAGCTACACTAACCTGCTTTCCACCCCCAGGAACGTAACAAATTAATTTGTCTGTTTTGTTTAACGGCTAAATTAACCATGCCCCCCCGTCACATGACCACCGAGCCATGCCCCCCCCAGCCGGTCCAGCCCCCCCCCCAACAGTCTGAGGGACTGTGAATTGCCTCCGTTTAAAAAGTTTGAGGACCCCTGCTTTAAATCTTCAGTTAAGTCTTGGGGGTCCGTGGCCATAGTCCGTGGTCACAAAAGATATTTAAAGGGGATCCATGGTGAAGAAAAGGTTGGAAATCACCCGTTAAAGTCTTTAGGGGAAGGCTATATTAAATGTATAGGGGCTGTGATGGCGAACCTATGGCACGCGTGCTACAGGTGGCATGCGGAGCCATATCGGTGGGCAGGTGAGTTCAGCTCTGCTGTGCATGCACACGCTGGCCAGCTGATTTTTGGGCCTTTTGGGCCTACCAGAAGTCAGGAAAAAGGCTGTTTCCGGCCTCCGGAGGGCCTCCGGGGAGGTGGGGAAGGACGTTTTCGCCCTTCCCCGCCTCCTAGAAAGGCTCTGGAGCCTGGGGAGAGCAAAAAAACGGGCCTACCTTGCCATCGCATTCCAAAAGTGGGGGAGCACGGGAGGGGGGGGATTGCGTGCGCATGCGCGGGGGTAGGGGGGCATAGAATTATATGTGTGGGCATGTGCACGAGTGACCCCCACACACACTCCCCCCACTTTTGGCACGCGATGGCAAGGTAGGCCTGTTTTTTGCTCTCCCCAGGCTCCAGAGCCTTTCTAGGATCACTGGTATAGGGGCTGTGATAAAGGCTCCTGGCAACTACCCTGTTTCCCTCAAAATAAGACATTCCCTGGTAATAAGCCCAATCGGGCTTTTGAGTGCATGGCAATAAGGCCAAGCGCTTATTTCAGGGTTCAAAAAAAAAATATAAGACAGGGTCTTATTTTCAGGGAAACACGGTAACTAGCGCTCAATATGTTTCATTCTTTCAATCATATTGTAGGCAGATTTGCACCCCTAATAATCTTTCAACGTTTGGCCTGATGTTTGGCCTGGGCTACTTTTATCACAGTTCAATAATTCAGCAATTTGGACCTTAGTTGCATTCGTCATTGCTTCTTCCAAGAACTTGATCTTGCTCTGCAAAGCATCAATCTGTCCTCGTTTGGCTGTAATTTGCTTCTGCATCCCCATCGCGACTTTCATGGCTGTCAAAAGAGAAGATGTCCAAGGCATTAGTGGAACTCTGAACATTCCTTGGCACAAGAATTTTTCACGAATGTACGCGTCCCGGCATCCCGATATAGTCACTTGACCCCATCACTGACTATTGGAGGCGAGTCGTTGGCCCCCACGGAGAGGGCTCGCAACTTGGGCATCCTCCTGGATACACAGCTGTCCTTGGAGGAACATCTGACGGCTGTGGCCAGGGGGACTTTTTATCAGGTTTGCCTGATCTGCCAGTTGCGGCCCTTCCTAGATCGGGATTCCTTGTGCACAGTCACTCATGCCCTCGTCACCTCTCGCCTGGACTACGGCAACGCTCTCTACATGGGGCTCCCCTTGAAGAGCACCCGGAGACTACAGCTGGTCCAGAATGCGGCTGCGCGGGTAGTAACGGGAGCTGCATGGCGCTCCCACATAACACCTCTCCTGTGTGAGCTGCACTGGCTCCCAGTGGTCTTCCGGGTGCGCTTCAAGGTGTTGGTTATCACCTTTAAAGCGCTCCATGGCATAGGACCTGGATACCTTCGAGACCGTCCGCTGCCACCAACGACCTCCCACCGACCGGTGCGCTCCCACAGAAAGGGCCTCCTCAGGGTGCCATCGGCCAAGCAATGTAGACTGGTGGCCCCCAGGGGGAGGGCCTTCTCTGTGGGGGCACCTGCTCTCTGGAATCAACTGCCCCCAGAGATACGAAGAATTCAAGACCTCGGTGCCTTCCGCCGTGCCCTGAAGACCTTCCTTTTTCAGCAAGCCGGGCTGGCTTAATGCTTTTTAAATGTTTTTAATATGTTTTGTTACTGTTTTTTAACTTTGGGGCCAAATTTATATATATCTTTTTAAATTGTTTTTAATGTTTGTATCTATGTTTTTTACTTTGGCTGTACACCGCCCTGAGTCCTTCGGGAGAAGGGCGGTCTATAAATTTGATAATAAATAAATAAATAAATAAATAAATAAATAAATAAATAAATAAATAAATAAAGTTGCGGGATCCAATCTGGGGGCGGTCACCGGAACAAGAGGTTTTGTCTTCTGAGCTCTCGGACTCGTGCTGGAGCCCATCATCCTCAGGGAACTTCTCTTTAGCAGTGTGTGTGCTTTGGGCTATTTTGTGTGCGATATTTATATGGTGACTGTTGTGTGTGGCTTTTTAGATGTTGATTGTGGTGTGTTGATGACTGGCTACTAAGTCATTGGCTGTTGTTTACTTGTACTTCCCAGCCCCCACCTTCTAAGTAGTGAATAAGCTAGTAGTAAATCTGTTGTGGCCCGTCAGCGGCCAGCGGATCTGGCAGCAGATTCGGACAGTGAAGAGGTTGGGGAGGAACATGGGCCAGTCCTGGAGCCTGGGGAGGGCTCTGATGAGCGCTCTGCATTGGAGGCAGAGATGGGGCCAGGGCCATCTGGGAGTTGTCAGCTGCCTTCGGAGTCAGACAGCAGTGGGGCAGAAGAACAGCTGGAGCCTGTTCCCTGTATGCGGATGAGCAGAGCTGCCAGGAGAAGGGAACAGCTAAGGAACAAGGGTCGATTCGGGAGTGTAAAGCCACAGGTAGAAGGTGAATGGCCCCTCCCATAGGGAATAAAGAGGAGTGAAAGGAGAGAGGAGTTTGCAGGAGACAATTACTTCACTTCATTAGAGTGAAGGTCTGTTCCTCAGTCAATCCTGTGGGTGACCTGCTCTCCGACCACCATGACTTACAACAGTCAGTAAGTCGAGGTCTATTTGTATGTCCCTTAGCTACTCCAGAACTGTGATCACCTCTAGCTGCGAATCAAATCATTCTTATAATCTCAGACAAAATGCTCGGATCAGATTTGATGGCATCCATAAGAAAAATTGATGCAAATTAACAGGTTTAACCAATTCTACCCTTTGCAAAAGAAGGAAAATAATTGTTCGAAAGGTGTTTTTTTTTTTCCCCAAAAGGCAACTGGGTTTTTTCTTTGTTTTTCCTTGAAGACATTTCGCTTCTCATCCAAGAAGCTTCTTCAACTTCTAGTAATACAGGTAGTCCTTGACTTATGACCGCAATTTACGTTCTTAAGTGAGACATTTGTTAGGTGAGTTTTGCCCCAGAGGAGATAGTAGAGATAGCGGGAAGGATACTAGTAACACAGGTCGTTCTCGACTTACGACCACAATTTATGTGGTTAAGTGAGACATTTTGTTAAGTGAGTTTTGCCCCATTTTACCACCTTTCTTGCCTCAGTTGTTAAGTGAATCACTGCAGTTGATACGTTAGTAACCCGGATGTTAATTCTGGCTACCCAAAATGGGTTTTGCTTGTCAGAAGGTCGCGTAAGGAGATCACATGACCTTGGGACGCAGCGACGGTCATAAATGCGAACCAGTTGCCAAGCGTCTGAATTTTGATCACATGATTGCGGGGATGCTGCCAAGGTCATAACTGTGAAAAACGGTCCTAAATCCTAAGTCAATGCTGTTTTAACTTTGAATGGTCACTAAATGAACTGTTATAAGTCGAGCCCTACTAGATTGATAAATATCCTTCGACAAAAATCAGTGCTGTGGGAATTAGGTGTTCAGGAAAGTGAGGGCACGAGGGGGGAAAACCGTCTCTGTATCTAATTATATAAATCCTTCCATTCTCTATCATCCAGTCAGAGTTGAAGAAGCTTCTTGGATGAGGATCGAAACGTCTTCAAAGAAAAAAAAAGTCCAGTTGCTTCTTGAAAAAGCTCCTTTGGGACAACAGTGACCTGGATGAGGGAGAATCTCCACAGACATGATCTGAGAATCTCCTCCACAGACAGAGAAAAATAATTCTGTCCAAGGAAAGTTAATACCGTTACCATGGCCATCCGAGCCTTCCATGGTCTTCAATGTGGCCCTGGTTTGCTCCAGTTCAATCTGAGCGGATTTCAGCTGTATTTTCAGTTTGCTCACAATGGCTTCCATGTCTTCATTCTTCTCTCGGTAGTCGTTCTTGATGATTTCTGCTTCCTCTGCGGCGAAAGAGAAACAAACCCAATCAAATCACGCGGAACGAATTCCGGTTCAGGAGCAGAGAGACTCGCTGGGAAGTGTTCTGTCCCCGTCTCACACACGCACACAAACAGGTAGCCAGGGGTTAAATAAAACTGGCAGACAACAAATTCTTTCGATAAGAGGATTGGCAGCAACCCAGTAGCTGCTTGCCAAGAACTTTACCCATAGAGGGAGGGGTTGTTCCTCCGACAGATAAACCCAAACAAGATACACACAGTTCAAGAATTGTCAAGTCCAGTCCGTATTAAATCCAAGGCAGATAACGTTGTTTCAAAGATACAATGTGACTCGCTAGTAGTTAGTTTTGTCCGTCACAGAGTCTGAATGACCACCTCACCCCCTTTTATCCCCTATGGGATGTGGTCCAGTGACTCAGCTTAATCTCTGGCACGCCTCTTTTTCTGCTGCGTGCGCCTGTCTCTCCGGCGCTGGCGTGGATCCAGCCAAGACTTATCTCCATCACTGTCCAACTGCAAGGAGATACCTGGCTCCTGGCCAATCTCTTCTCCTTCGGGAGACACCTGAGGCATTGCCAGAGAGGAGGGTCCTGGAGAGGGAGGCCTGGCCAACTCCTCTCCTTCATGTTCGGAGCCTTCTCCCTCCGATAAGTCAGCCTCAGGGGTCAGAGTCACAACAGGAAATCAGCAGTTAGAGGGAGGTTTAGAGACAACTAGACATACTGTATGAATAGAATAGAATAGAATAGAATAGAATAGAATAGAATGGAATGGAATGGAATAGAATAGAATAGAATAGAATAGAATAGAATAGAATAGAATAGAATAGAATAGAATAGAATAGAATAGAATAGAATAGAAAAGAAAAGAAACAGAAAGAGAAAGAGAAAGAGAAAGAGAAACAGAAACAGAAACAGAAACAGAAACAGAAACAGAAACAGAGTTGGAAGGGAGGTCTTCTAATCCAACCCTCTGCTCAGGCAGGAAACCCTATACCAATGATGGCTAACCTTTTTGCCATTGCGTACCAAAAGTGGGGGAAGTGCGAAGGGGGGTAGCTCGCGCATTTGCCCACACCCATAATTCTATGCCCCCCATGCATGAGCACGTGACCCCCCCGCGCTCCCCCCACTTTTGGCATGCAATGGCAAGGTAGGCCCGTTTTTTGCTCTCCCCAGGCTCCAGAGCCTTTCTAGGAGGCTGGGGAGGACGAAAACGGCCTTCCCCACCTCCCCGGAGGCCCTCCGGAGGCCGGAAACAGCCTTTTTCCTGACTTCCGGTAGGCCCGAAAATCAGCTGGCCAGCGCGTGCACGCATGCCAGAGCTAAGCTCTGGTTTAACCGTGACTTTGCTTTTACTTTTTACCTTTCAACTTTCTTCTTCATCTCTGTCCTTGTTATGTATAATAAGGATTTAAGTTCTTAATGGAGCTCACGGGGCTTATTCTGGAAAAGGAAAGCCCTTAGCATAGGTCAAGGCAGCTGAAGGGAGACGGTTTGCCTCTTGAGTGAACTGATGGTTGGCCCCTCCCTCACTGGCGATCTCCCGGAAGTGCAAGGAGGGTACAGCAGGGTAATGAGAGAAGGATTTGCAGATGGAAATCCCAACTCCATTATTTAGAAGATGTCAATCAAAGCAAGGAAAGAATGGACAGGAAAAGGGAATTTGAACCAATAAAGGGCTGCATAAGAGAGGCAGGGGTGTGTGTGTGTGTGTGTGTGTGTGTGAGAGAGAGAGAGAGAGAGAGAGAGAGAGAGAGAGATCTCATACCAAAAATTTGATGTTTGATAAAATCAGAATTCCACACCTTGGTAGCTATCAGGACAATCTGATAGCAACAGCAATAGCGCTTAGATTAGGGTTGTCAGACTCAAGGTCCGTGACCCTCAGGAAATCTGACCCTCAGGACCCCCCTGGAAACAGCAAAGGACCGGCCCATGTGCCTCTGCCAGTGAAAAGGGAGTTCATGGGAGCCATGCATAACCCTCCCGGGCTAGCAAAAGAAACTAAAACAAAACAAAAGGAGGAATGTTTCTCCTTTTGCATTTGAGCATGCAAGAAGGGACAGGAAAGGAGAAAGGGAAAGAGGAAAGACAAAGAAAAAGAAAAATAAGGAAAGATGGGAAGAGAGCAAGGAAAGAAAAATAAGGAAAGAAGGGAAGGAACAAGAAAGAAAAAAGAAAGAGGGAAGGAAAAAGAAGAAAAGGAGGGAAGGAGAAGGAAGGAAGGAAGGAAGGAAGGAAGGAAGGAAGGAAGGAAGGAAGGAAAGATGGGAAGAGAGCAAGGAAGGAAAAAGAAGGAAAGAAGGGAAGGAATCAGAAAGGAAAAAGAAGAGGGAAGGAAAAAGAAGAAAAGGAGGGAAGGAGAAGGAAGAAAGGAAGGAAGGAAAGATGGGAAGAGAGCAAGGAAGGAAAAAGAAGGGAAGGAATCAGCAAGGAAAAAGAAGAGGGAAGGAAAAAGAAGAAAAGGAGGGAAGGAGAAGGAAGGAAGGGAAGTGGGAATGAGAAGGAAGGAAGTAAAAAGAGCCTGTAGTACAGTGGACTAAAGCACTGTTATTAACTGTTATTAACATCTGCTACTTGCAATTACTGCAAGTTCAAATCTTGCCAGGCTCAAGGTTGACTCAGCCTTCCATCCTTTCTAAGGTAGGTGAAATGAGGACCCAGTTTGTGGGGGCAATAAGCTGACTGTGTATAAATATACAAAAGTATGAAGGCTATTGCTTAATGCATTGTAAGCCGCCCTGAGTCTCCGGAGAAGGGCGGCATATAAATTAAAAGCAAAGCAAAAAAAAAAAAGAAGAAGAAGAAAAGAAGGAGGGAATGAGAAGGAAGGAAGGAAAGTGGGAATGAGAAGGAAGGAAGGAAAAAGAAGAAAAGGAGGGAATGAGAAGGAAGGAAGGAAAATGGGAATAAGAAGGAAGGAAGGAAAAAGAAGGAAAGAGGGGAAGGAAGAAGGAAAGAAGGAAGAAAGGAGATTATAATGAGAGTGAGTGAGGGTCTCAGGGAAGTTCTGCCTTAGCATGTGGCCACCACAGCTGCACCCGACAGGAGTGATGTTGAGCTGGCCACGCCCACTCTGGCCATGCCCAACCCAGCCCCCCCCCCCAAGGTCAAACACAATGCGGCCCTCAATGAATTCGAGTTTGACACCCCTGGCTTAGACTTTTACAGCCCTCTTGGAGCGGTTTACAATGTCAGCCTATTGCCCCCAACAATCTGGGTCCTCATTTTACTGACCTCGGAAGGATGGAAGGCTAAATCAAGCTCAGGATCGAACTCCAGGCTGTGGGCAGAGTTAGCCTGCAATACCGCATTCTAATTACTGTGCCAATTGGATGCCTCCACTAAATCAAGAATTCCACAATTTGGATGTCTCCGGGGTTCACATTCACGTTTGAGAAGTGTAAACCCTGCAATCCCAAGCACCTCAAGGGAGATGTTTCTCAACCCTGGCGTGGACTTCGGCTCCCAGAATTCCCACAGCTGGCTCAAGAATTTGGGGAGTTGAAGTCCACACATCTTCAAACGTGCCGAGATTGAGAAATACGGACAGGGGCGGGCTTCAAAAGCAAGGGGTTCTCTGCCCGGTTGCTGGGTGGGCGTGGCCATGGTGGGCGTGGTCTAGTCGGCCTCCTGCACCATGGTGGGTGGGGCTTTTTGTCCTCCCCAGGCTCCTGAGGCTTTTCTTGAGCCTCCGGGAGGGCGAAAACAGCCTCCCCAGGCTCCGGAGGCCCTCTGGAGGCTGGAAACGGGCCCCTTTCCGGCCTTCCCGAACTTCCGGTAGGCCCGTTTTTCACTCTCCCCAAGCCTCCGCATGTGCTTACCTGCATCCAAAACGGGCCGTGTGGGGACTCCTGGGAGGGGCGGGGTGGGGTGGGAGGGGCCATCCAGGAGTGGGATTTGGGGGTTCTCCGAAGTGCACACAATCTTAGCTAGAGGTTCTCCCGAACCCCTGCGAACCCCCAGCAGCCCACCCCTGAACACGGGTCTCGGGAATCTGAGAATAAAGACTCGAAGAAAGAACGACAAAACTGACGAATACCTGCGAGCGCACTGAGCTCAATGCGGCTGGCTTTGATTTCATTCACAAGTTCTTCTCGCTCCAGTTTCATCTCTTTCAGTACCCTCAGCCTTTCCGAGCACACGTTCATCAGTTTCACTTTTTCTAATTCCACGTCGCTCAGGCTGGCCTCCAGTTGACGAATCTGGCTATCCTTCTTGTCTTGCGAAATCTAGGTTTGCGGGGTGGGGGTGGGGGGGAACCATGAAAGAACCAGGTCTTATTAAGCTGATTGATTGATAAAAAGCCTATGCACGGGAATCAGCTTTCAAGGGGGATTGGACTTCGTTTGCTTGTGACTACGTAGGGATTCTAGACTGATCGCTCGTTTCACTCTACCTCCAGATTCTGCCGTTCCTTCTCCTGCACCTCTGTGTTTTGTCCTGAACAATGGAAAGGTGGCTGTTTTCAAGAATGAGAATGGTGAAAGGCTTACAGATAGCCCTCGACTTACAACAGTTCATTTAGTGACTTTTCAAAGTTACAACGGCCCTGAAAAAAAAACGACTTATGGCCAGTTTTCACACGTGTAGGACCTTTGTAGCCTCCCCGGGATTATGTGATCAAAATCCAGATGCTTGGCAATTGGTTCATACTTATGACCGTTGCTGTGACCCAGGGTCATGTGATCCAGCTTTTGCGAGCTTCTGTTCTGCCCCAGCTACGGAGCCCAAAGAACGCAGCACACACAAAGTCTGTACAAACCTTAGTTTACTAAATTAAATCAGTTTTCCCCCCCCCCAAACAAAGGCTGTTAATTAACTTTCATAACAGCCTACAAGAATCCAAAGAATAAATAATCTTAATCTTACTATGGTTGGCAGAAAACCCAGAAGCAATTTGCAGAGAACTAAGATCGAGGCACGAAGGAGAGTGAACGAAGTTGTTCCCTGCAAATTGCTTCAGTTGGCGTTCTTCCTTAAATAGGCTAAGGGAGTGGCCAATTAGCCCCAAGCTTTACTCTCGAGGAGACCTCCTCCTGAGGAGCCACTCCTGCCTTTTGGCAGCTTTGCGCGCCCGTGCATTGAGAAGAGGTTCCTCCTCTTCGTCCTCTTCACTTAAAGGAGCTTCTGGAGGTTCTGAAGGCCCTGGCTGAATCCCTGCCTCTGGCACCACAACTTCTCCAGCCTCCTCATTGTCCGACTCGAGTGCCAGCTGCACAGGCTGCTGGCGCAGCACCACACCAGCCTCCTCACTGTCCGAATCAGCCACCAGCCGCACAGGCCGCGTACGGGCCACAACAGCTTCTGACGAGCAATGTCAATGGGTAGGCCAGATTCACTGAACAGCCACATTACTAACTTATCAACCGCAGGGGTTTACTTAACAACTATACCATAGCAAGGGACGTTGTAAAATGGGACAAAACTCGCTTGACAAATGTCTCACTTAACCACAGAAGTTTTGGGCTCAATTGTGGTCGTACGTCGAGGACTATTTGTACTGCTTTAGGACAGCACAATGGCTGCATGGCGTCTGTCAAAAGACAGAGCAATCAACCAAGGAGTATGGATGGAGTTACTTTTTCCAGGCCCAAGTGATACTCTGTGGTTTTCATATCTCAAAACCAGTGGTAATCTAGTACAGGTTGTCCTCAACTTACAACAGTTGATTTAGTGACTATTTAAAGTTACAAAGCACTGAAAGAAGTGACTTACGACCGTTTCTTTACACTTATGACCATCGTAGCATCCCCATGGTCATCTGATCAACATTTGGACACTTGGCAACTGATACATATTTATCAGGGGTGAAATGTTCCCGGTTCGGACAGGATCGCCCGATCCGGTAGCGATGGCAGCAGGTGGTTCGGAGAACCAGTAGCAAAAATTCCTGCCCCCCCCCAATGCCCAGCTGAGCCACGCAATCATCAGAGGCTTTTTAAAATTATTTTTAAAAGCATTTTTTCTACAACCTCTTCGGCCGAAAAAATGCTTTTAAAACTAAAAAAAACAAGCCTCTGATGATCGTGCGGCTCAGCTGGGATCATCAGAGGCTTTTAAAAGCAATTTTTTTTACAACTACAGTTGTAAAAAAAATGGTTTTAAAAGGAAAAAAATTTTCTGACGATCAGGCAACTCAGCTGGGATCGTCAGAGGCTTTTAAAAGCATTTTTTTGCAAAAAAATGGTTTTAAAAGTTAAACAACAAAAAAAAAGTTGGCCACACCCACCCAGTCACATTACCCCCCCCACCAAACCACACCCACAGAACCGGTAGTAACAAATTTTACATTTCACCACTGATATTTATGCAATATTTATGTATTTGCTAACTGTGTTACTACTACTAACTGCAATGATATACTTAACAACTGCAGCAACAAAGCTGGTAAAATGGGACAAGAGTCGCTTAACAACAGAAACTTTGGGCTCAACTGTCGTCCTACGTCGAGGACTACCTACATTGCCTCCTGCTCATGTCTAGTTGGTAGGACCTATCGCCGCAGAAAGATTAAAGAAGCCGGGAATTGGATCCTGCACCCAAAGATTTAAAACCCCTGATATTTGCTAAAATCGAACCTCTCAACCTAGGTGGACAGCACTAGCTTGGAAAACTTTGAATTAATCCTAATAGAGCTAGTCCTCAATTTACAACCATTCGTTTAGTGACCGTTCGAAGCTAAATTGGCCCTGAAAAAAGTGACTTTCTGAACATTTTCATTGCTGTGGTCATGTGATCCAAATTTGGACGCTTGGCCACCGGTTCATATTTACGACGGTTGCAGTGTCCCCGAGGTTGTGTGATTCCCCTTTTGCGACTTTCCAATAAGCCAAGTCAACGGGGAAGCCAGATTCCCTTAACAGCCACAGCGATTCAGCATCAATAAAGGTTGTAAAATGGGGTGACATTCAGAGGTGAGCTTCAAAATTTTTAGCAAAGGGTTCTCTGCCCAGTTGCTGGGTGGACGTGGCCATGGTGGGTGTGGCCTAGTCGGCCTCCTGCCCAGGAGGGTGGGGGGGCGTTTTTGCCCTCCCCGGGCACCAGAGGCTTTCTTTGAGCCTCCGGGAGAGTGAAAATGGCCTCCCCAGGCTCTGGAGGCCCTCTGGAGACCAGAAACAGGCCCGTTTCCGTCCTTCCCGAACTTCCGGTAAGCCCATTTTTCGGCCTCCCCAAGCCTCCGTGTGCACCCTGCACTTACCTGCATCCAAAATGCACTGAGTGTGGACTCCTGAGAGGGGAGGGGCGAGGTGGGAGGGGACAGCCAGGAGTGGGATTTAGGGGTTCTCCAAACTGCACAGAATCTTTGCTAAAGGTTCTCCCGAACCCCTGCGAACCCCACCCCTGGCGACACTGATTTTAAAACTGTCTCACTTAGCAACAAGAAACATCAGGCTCGTGATTGCGGTCGTAAGTCGAGGACTACCTGGGACCAAAAAGAAAAACTGCGTCTTTCAGAAGAGGCAAGGGAGTGAAAGTTAGGCACCTTCAGTTCTTGGAGTTCGACTTTCTTCTCGCCGACTTCTTTTATGAGTTGAGACTTCTCTGTCTCCATGGCGCCAGCTGTCCGGCCATGTTGGCTTACGATCTCGGTCATGCCCTCGACTTGTTTCTGGAGGATCTCAATCACCTTCTCCTTCTCCGCCAGCTGCACCTTCAGGGACTCGCAGTCGGACTGCACGCCTCGCAAGAGCTCGCTTTCGCTTTTCAGCTGCTGGAACTCTTGCCGCTTGCTGTCCACTCGTCCCCGCAGCTTATTGATCTCGTCGTTGGTGCATTCGATGACCCTTTCCTTCTCCAGATGGGAACATCTCAGATCGGCGATGACCCTCTCTGCCGAATCCAAGCTTAATTTCCTTTCGTTCAGCTCTTGGGAAGCTTTATGGAGTTTTTCTTTGGTCGAATTTAGCTGGGCCAAGATTGAGGATTCTCTCTCTAGGCTGTCATTCCTCTCTTTAATTGCGGACATCTGGAAAAGGAAAGATATACTGTTTTTCCCCAATGCTTTCACCACACCGAAGGAATGTCCCAAATGAAACAGAACTAGGAAGACGAGCGGCTTAAGGTGAACCTGGTTTCTGCCCTACAAGCCTCAGGAGGCTCTCAGTCTTCCAATATTTGAGGGGCTGCCACAGAGAGGAGGGAGGGAGTCAAGCTATTTTCCAAAGCACCCGAAGGCCACACAAGGAATAATGGATGGAAACTGACCAAGGAGATTTTCAACCTGGAAATAAGGATAAACTTCCTAACAGTGAGAACAATCAACCCATGGAACAGAAGTTGCCTTCAAAAGTTATGGGTGCTTCATCACTGGAAGCTTTTAAGAAGAGACTGGACTGCCATCTGTCAGAAATCGTCCGTGATGGCGAACCTATGGCACGCGTGCCGGAAGTGGCATGCAAGAGCCATCTCTCCGGGCACGCTAGCTGTCGCCTGTTGCTCTTCCTCGGTTCCTGGTTTTCTGGTTTCTGGCACACATGCGTGCCGGCCAGCTGATCTTCGTGCACGCGGAAGTGCCGGAAACCGGAAGTGCAGCTCCCTGGCGCACATGCGCTGGCCGGGAAGCTGAGTTTCTGGTTTCCGGTGCATGCATGTGCGCCATCCAGTTAATCTTTGTGCGTGCATGTGTGCCAGAAAGACCAAGTGACCGCAACCAGAAGCTCAGCTGCTCTTCCGGTTTTCAGCGTGCCTACATGTGCGCGCCGGAGAGCTGTTCTTCCGGTTTCTGGCGCTCCTGCGCGTGCGCATGTGCGCTCCTGTTTCGGCATTTGTTGGCAAAAAGGTTCGCCATCACTGGTGTAGGGTCTCCTGCTTGGGCAGGGGGTTGGACTAGATGACCTGCGAGATCCCTTCCAACTCTTGTTAATCTGTATCTGTTTTCAACCACTCTCCTCCCCAAAATAAGCGCAACAAGGTAGGGCAGGCTCAGAGATTGTCTCTGGATCAGGGGTGGGTTCTAACATTTTTTACTACCGGTTCTGTGGGCGTGGCTTATTTTGTGGGCGTGGCTTGATGGTCATGTGACAATTCTTTAGGATTTAGCAGAGGTACTGGTCTACCAGGCTTTTAACTGCTTGCAGAGCTGTACCAATCTATTCATTTTGTTTTTGGAGGCACCGGTCTACTCATTCGTTTTTGGAGGCACTGGTCTACCACCACACTGCCTTTTAACACTGATGAGCTATAGGGCGGCACTCTGAAGCCCCGTAGCAAGAGTTTAAACAGTTTTTTTCCTTCTAGCCGATCAGTTGGGACTCGGGAGTGAGCAATAGATTGGGGGTGGGGCCAAATAAAAGGTAATAATAACGTGGGGGGTCGGGGGGGCAGTTCCTGAAAAAGAGAACCGGTTCGGTGATGTCATATCATCACCGCTACCGGCTCGGCCGAACCGGGCTGAACCGGGGGAACCCACCATTGCTCTGGATCATATTACCAAGGGAGCCTCATTTCCCCAATCCTACCACCACTTCCTAATGATTTCTCTACTCTGGATGAGGTTCTGCACTAAACCTTATTTGTGTGTGTCTGTGAAATGACACCCGTTGAAATTTGAAATCCTCCTTCAACTGGGGAATGTATCAAGGCCCTGCCACGATTCTTTCCTCTCCAGCTATGTACATAATTGGCATTTGACTAATAACCAGGGGACTGGTAGCATCTTTTCCAACTCACAAAAACTCACCGAATGTCTTTTCATAAACGTGGAAGCTAGCAAAAGTGCTGGAGGGCTCGTCCTGATTCTCCTAGCATGCCAGCACGGGTAGTCCTCGACTTCTAACAGTTCATTTAGTGACCGTTCAAAGTTACAACGGCACTGAAAAAAGGGACTTACGGACGTTATTTTTATGACTGCTGCAGCATCCCGGTGGTCACGTGATCAAAATTCAGACATGTGGCAACTAGTTCAGATTTATGACGGTTGCAGTGTCCCTGGGGTCACGCAATCACCCTTTTGCGACCTTCCAGCAAGCCAAATCAATGGGAAAGCCAGATTCACTTAACAACGATGCTATTAACTTAACAACTGCAGCGATTCCCTTAACAACCGTAGCAAGGAATGTCATAAAATGGGGCAAAATTCACTTAACGAATGTTGTTTTAGCTAGCAAGAGAAATGCCGCGGCTCAATTGTAAGCGGACTACCTGTATTTTTGCTGCCACTGTGGAGTGATGCTGCCCCCTGCAGGTCATTGAGAATGAAAACACACAAGGCATTTTTTTCAAGAGGCAAATAAACTTTCAGGTTTTTCTTTGAAGACATTTCGCTTCTCATCCAAGAAGCTTCTTCAGCTCTGTCTGTCTCCAGTCTACAACACCACAATCTCCAATCTCCAAAGAGGCCATTTATGTCAAAACTGAACAGCCTCTCTCGACAGAAGGGGAGAGATACGACATCATCTATCTCCAGTCTACAACACAGTCCTTTCGGCAGTTCCAAGAAGGCTCCGCATCAGTGGTGGGTTTCAAATGTTTTTACTACCGGTTCTGTGGGTGTGGCTTGGTGGGTGTGGCATGGCTTGGTGGGCGTGGCAGGGGAAGGATACTGTAAAATCTCCATTCCCTCCCCACTCCAGGGGAAGGATACTGTAAAATCTCTATTCCAGAGGAAGGATACTGTAAAATCTCCATTCCCTCCCCACTCTGAGGGAAGGATGTTGCAAAATCTTCATTTCCTCCCGATCAACTGGGATTAGATGGGGACAGGGCCAGTCAGAGGCGGTATTTACCGGTTCTCCGAACTACTCAAAATTTCCGCTACCGGTTCTCCAGAACTGGTCAGAACCAGTGGTGGGTTCCTCCTGGTTTGGTCCGGTTCGGCCGAGCTGGTAGCGGTGACGATATGACGTCACCGAACCAGTTCTCCTCCCCCCCGCCCTCCCACCCCCCCCATGTTATTCTTATCTTTTATTTGGTCCCACCCGCAATCTATTGCTGCCTCCTGAGTCCCAGCTGATGACTAGAGGGAAAAAAACTGTTTAAACTCTTGCCGCGGGGCTTCAAAGGGCCGTCCTACAGCTGATCAGTGTTAAAAGCAAACAAATGAGCTGGGTTGTAAGTGCGAGGACTGGTCGTAAGTGCGAGGATCTTCCAGAAATGGCTCTAACCAGCTAGCCACGCCCACCTAGTCACATGACCTCCAAGCCACACCCACAAAATAAGCCACGCCCACAGAACCAGTAGTAAAAAAATTTAGAACCCACCCCTGGTCAGAACCTGCTGAAACCCATTTTCACTACTCAGGTGACCTTGAGGACACAGATAAACCTCCAGGTGATCTCAATGACTCTCTAAAAAGGATGCAAATGACCATCTGTCTGCAAGAAGTATAAATCCTTCCCTTCCCCACCATCCTAGTCAGAGCTGAAGAAGCTTCTTGGAGGAGAAGCGAAACGTCTTCAAAGAAAACCCCTGAAAAACCAGTTGCCTCTTGTAAAAAAAGCATCTTTGGGACAACAATGACCTGGATGACTGAGAATCTCCATAGACATAAGGCCTTCAATCTTTTGGGCATCGGGGACCAGTTCCGTGGAAAGAGATTTTTCCACGGACCGGAGGGGGCGTGGTTTTGTGTGATGCCTGTATCCTGCGGATGGGGCTTCGTTTGCTTGCGCGGACCGGTTTCCGGCATGCCGTGGACCGGTGCCAATCCATGGACCGCGGATTGGGGACCCCTGCCATTAAGGAGTCTTACCTCTATTACTAGTATCCTTCTCATCTTTTCTACTACCTCCTCTGGGGCAAAACTCACTTAACGAATGTCTCACTTAACAACATACCGTGTTTCCCCGAAAATAAGACCCTGTCTTATATTTTTTTTGAACCCTGAAATAAGCGCTTGGCCTTATTGCCATGCGCTCAAAAGCCCGATTGGGCTTATTATCAGGGGATGTCTTATTTTGGGGGAAACAAAGTTGTGGTCGTAAATCGAGGACTACCTGTATTACTCCTTCTCATCTTGTCTACTTCTTATTGGCATCGTTATTATGATTATTAATACTCTTGTTGCTTTGCATGCATATACTGAGAACTTCTGCACCAGAGACAAAGTTCCTTGTGGGTCTAATCATGGCTCGGCCAAATAAAGTATTCTAGAAGTTTGGGAAAGGCTCAAGATCAGGTGGGATTTTGTGGGACCTTCTTCCTTTTCTGACCTGACGCTGAACTTGTCCTTCACACTCCATCTGCAAGGACCGGACGATGGAGTCCAAGCGCTGCAGCTCCATGTTTTTGTTGTCCAGCTCTCTCCGCAGATTGTCGATGGTGATGCTGCTCCCCGTGTCTCGATCCCAGAGCCTCTTATTCTGCTCCTTTTCCAGATTCAGTTCTACATCCTTCTTGTGGAGTTCAGCCTACAAGGCAAGGCAACGCGTTAACCAAAGCTTCATCGTTTCTGAACGTTGAGGAAAAAAATATAAAACTCTTAAAAATAAAGCCTGAAAGATGTACAGGTAGTCCTCGACGTACGACCCCAATTGAGCCTCACATTTCTGTTGGCTAAATGAGACATTTGTTAAGTGAGTTTTGTCCCAGTTTACAACAGTTGTTAAGTGAATCTGCCATTGTTAAATTAGGCACATGGTTGTTAAGTGAATCTGCTGTTGTTAAGTCCCAAAGGTGCTTTTTTCAACAGGCAACTGGACTTTTTGGTGTTTTCTTTGAAGACGTTTCGCTTCTCATCCAAGAAACTTCTTCAGCTCTGATTGAGGGAAGAAAAAGCTGAAGGAGCTTCTTGGATGAGAAGCGAAATGTCTTCAAAGAAAAATCAGAAAGTCCAGTTCAGTGGTGAAATCCAAATTGTTTTACTACCGGATCTGTGGGAGTGGCTTGGTGGGTGTGGTGTGGTGTGGCTTGGTAGGCGTGGCAGGGGAAGGATACTGCAAAATCTCCATTCCCACCCCACTCCAGGGGAAGGATACTGCAAAATCCCCATTCCCACCCCACTCTGGGGCCAGCCAGAAGTGGTATTTGCAGATTCTCCAAACTACTTAAAATTTCCGCTACTGGTTCTCCAAAAGCTGTCAGAACCTGCTGGATTTCACCCCCTAGTCCAGTTGCCTCTTGAAAAAAGAAAGCACTTTTGGGACAACAATAACCTGGAGGACTGAGAATCTCCATAGACATCTGCCGTTGTTAAATTAGTCACACGGTTGTTAAGTGAATCCCGCTTCCCCATTGACTTTGCTTGTCAAAACGTCGCAAAAAAACCCTGATCACATGAGTCCGGGACACTGCAACTGTCATAAATATGAATCCGTTGCCAAGCGGCTGAATTTTGATCACGTGTCTATGGGGACGCTGCAACGGTCTTAACTGTGAAAAACGGTCACGAGTCACTTTTTTCCAGCACCGTCGTAACTGTGAATGTCACTGAATGAAATGTCGTTAAGCAGAGGGTTACCTGTAATCCAGGAGCAGCCGATCCTAAACAAACTAAACATTTTCCACGCTCAAGTTAAGCTCGGTAAAATGAAATAAAGCTCAAAGGAAAAATTAGTACGATTTACAATCTACCGGTACTTAAGCAAAATATCTGCCTAGTCTGGGAGGCAGAAATTGTTTAGCTGGTAACTCCAGAAACATGGGGGTTTCTTGGGACAAAAGGCACAAAATGCCTTTTTTCTCCCGAGGGTCCTCCTCTTATCTCCAAAATGATGGTTCTGAAGCGATAACCTCAGTGTGAGATTGGATTGAACGGCATCGCTTAAATTTTTATGCCTTTTTCCGTAGTGAAAATAACAATAAACAACGGTTAGCAGCAAAAAAAAGTGAGAAAAGACGTTTTCAAGCAGGAAAAATGCAAAAGATGTAAAGAGAACAGGTTTCTTTCTCTCTTGCTGCTCATCTCTTTTACCATCTTCCTTTTTCAGGTCCCGAATCGAGCTTCTGCTTCAGACTGCTGGCTGACCTTCCTTCCTTCCTTCCTTCCTTCCTTCCTTCCTTCCTTCCTTCCTTCCTTCCTTCCTTCCTTTCCTTCCTTCCTTCCTTTCTCTTTCTCTCTCTTCCTTCCTTTTTCTTTCTTTCCTTTCTTGTTTTTTTTTTACAGATTAACAGAGTTGGAAGGGATCTTGTAGGTCATTTAGTCCAACCCTTCCCTCCCTCCCTCCCTCCCTCCCTCCCTCCCTCCCTTCCGTCCCTCCCTCCCTCCCTCCCTCTCTCTCTCTCTCTCTCTCTCTCTGATGGATTGAATACAGCTAAGTCCTTGTCCCAAAATCACTTTATAAACTTGAAATATTCTCAATATTTCTCTCATTGGACCTGATAGTGTTTTTTAATCCTTTTAACTATGTTAGAAGATATGCTCCCAACATTGAACAACTAACACCAAATAAGATTTATTTAACAACAGCCTCTATAGAGATAAATAAAGTAGTTAAGTAGCTACATTGTACCAAAGAGTTGCCTTTGGTGAGATGGGCAGCATACAACTCTAGATTCGTAATCTCTTAGGCCAGGGGTGGGCAATTGTGGCTCTTTTACAACCTGTGGACTTCAACTCCCAGCTGTCTCAGGAATTCTGGGAGTTGAAGTCCACAGGTTGTAAAAGAGCCACAATTGCCCACCCTTGTCTTAGGCCACAAGCATAGAGTTGCCAGGTGTCCACTATTTGAGCGGACAGTCCGCTTTTTTCACATTATGTTCACTATTTTTTTTCACAAAATAGTGGACATTTTTTTTATTCAAAAGCTTTATGATGAAATGGTACGTAATCTAAAGCTGTACAGTCTAAGAGAATAAGGAGAATCGCGCTTTGTCTTTTTTTTCATAAGTTAGAATGAGACAAAGATCGAATATCCATTGAACTCGATTCTCCGAAAAAATTAATGACGAGATTAAAATAAAAATATATTATAAAATTATGTACAGTTCACATTTTTAAAATGTATTGTAGCTTGTGTCGACTGACCTAAAATGACATCGAGTGATGAGAGTGACAGCAGCGAGATTTCAAATTCTTTAAAACGAAAGAGAGGAGTGTGCAAATACACCAAAGACTGGGAAGCTACTTTTGCATGGATTACCAACAACGAAACCAACAGAACAAATATGACGGCCTACTGTAAATTGTTTGTAAGAAAATATAAAATTTAATTGTAAACTTTTTTTTTATTTTTTTACTACTTAACACCCCCCCCCCCGCTTGTCCGCTATTTTTGCAAGCAGACCTGGCAACCCTACACAAGCAATGTGATGAAGGAAGGGGTGGGGGTGGGATAAATTTGCAACTCTTTACCTACATCCCACTGACACTTAGTCAGTAGGCTGTGAGGGGCTCAAGAGTCAGTCCCAATGAAGTTGAAAGTATGCATGTATGGCATTATCATGAAGATGAGTTTGGTTTTCTACTGTACGATCTAATGGCCTGAGCTCCTCATAAAGTCATGGAATTTGACCGACTTAGCTCGATTATGAACCCCGAGATTCGCAAAAGCCATTTTTCAATTGAAGCTGTGACCTGTGCCAGATTCCTACCAACAATTGCTGAACCTCATCATCTAAGTTTCCAGTTTCTTGGCTGTATTGATCCCTTTCAATCTGAGCTTCAGTCATCTCAGAGTGAACCAGGTGCAGCTGCTTCTCCAGATCTTCTATCTAAAGCATTAATACAAAAACACACTCAGAAACGACCCTCGGAGGCGGCACAGAATGCAGGTTGCTAAGAATGTCAGTCTTTTGGGTTTTGTTTTTTTTTTTACTTCACTTTTGTTGTGGCTCTGTCCTCCGAGCCTATCTTATCGGAGGAAGAAGGCTCCGAACATGAAGGAGAGGAGACGGTCAGGCCTCTCTCTCCAGGACCCTCCTCTCTGGCAATGCCTCAGGTGTCTCCCGAAGGAGAAGAGATTGGCCAGGAGCCAGGTGTTTCTGAGCTGTCGGATAGTGACGAAGAAACATTGTGGTTGGACCCACGCCAGCGTCGGAGAGACAAGCGTGAGCAGCAGAAAAGGAGGCGTGCCAGAGATTAAGCTGAGTCACTGGACCACACCCCACAGGCTATAAAAGGGAGTGTGGTGGCCATTCGGACTCTGTGACGGACAAAGCTAATCTCTGGCGAGGCACTTTGCACCTTCGGACACAACACCTATTTGCTGTGGATTTAATTACAAACTGGACTATTCAAACTGTGTGTATTTTTGTCTGTGTTATCGGAGTAAAAGTTCTTGGCAGGCAGCCACGGAGTTGCTGCCAAGTTCCTCATCACTGACGTTGAGTGTTTGAAGAGTTTATTTAACCCTCGGCTGGCTGGTTGGGTGTGTGCGTGGTACGGGGACAGAACAACTTTGTAGCCTAGCTCAAGAAGGTGGCAACGCTTAACTGGGCTTCGTTGAGTTGAAAAAGCTAAGCCTGGCCAGATCTAGTTTAAGAGCTGGCTGGGAGACCACCAGGAAAAAATATCCTAGAAGGCAGCAGTGGCAAATTACTTCTGCATAGTTGTCCACATCCATGAAGACATCACAAATCAAGTACAACTTGGGAGTTTTTTAAACCTTCAACCTATAGTTTTTATAATGTGTGGAATCATCTTCTTTTAACAACCCCATTATTCCTTGCGGGGTGGAGTCTAGGCAACTGAATGGAGCTAGCAGAGTGTTTCCTGGCCAGATGCCCTTCCTGTTGCCAATGCGGAGTTATATTCAGCAGATACATTTTCATCGTGCCCAGAGAGAGAAATATCTGCCTCTACCTAGGATCGAACTCACAGCCTTCTGATTGTGAGGCGAGAGCTTCACCTCTAGGCCACTGCACCACTCAAATACACCTCTATACTGCGGTCTTTGATGTCTTTTATGTCGCTAAGCGAGACAGTGGTAAAGTGAATTTTGTCCCACTTTATGACCTTTCTCACCCTGGTTGTTAAGTGAATCGCTGCAGCTGTTACGTTGTATGGGGAATCCGGCTTCCCAATTGACTTTGCTTGCCGGAAGGTCACAAAAGGGGACGCTGCAACTGTCATAAATATGAGTCAGTTGCCAAGCGTCTGAATTTTGATCGTGTGACCAACGGGGATGCTTGCAACGGTCCTAAGTGTGAAAAACAGTCATAAGTCACTTTTTTTCCAGAGTCGTCGTAACTTTGAACGGTCACTAAATGAATTGTTGTAAGTCGAGGACTACCTGTAGTCAGGAAATGAGCTGCGTTTACAATCGCCAAGGTCAATTTCGCCCAGATTTCAAAGGTCACCAACACTCTCACACTCACCTTATCCTGGGACAACCTCATGGCTTCCCGTAGCTCAGAGCGCAATTGAGAAATTGTGCCTTCCAGCTGACTGATTTGGCGCAAATACAAAGATTTCTGATTTTTGGCTTGTTCTCTGAGAATAAAGAGAGGAAATTAAACCCAAATGAGAATCTAAAATATTCAGGAGCAGACAGTGTAGTTATAAAGGTGAGAATGATGCTTGAAATCTAAGCAGACAATGAGACGTGACAAATCACTGCCAAAAATGCAGTTTTGCAGGTATCATCACCATCATCTTTTAACGACCCCATAATGCCTTGCGGGGTGGAGTCTGGGCAACTGAATGGAGCTAGCAGAGTGTTTTACTGGCTGGATGCCCTTCCTGTCACCAATGCGGAGTTTTTGTTCAGCAGATATATTCTCAGTGTGCTCAGAGCAGGGGTGGGTTCTACTTACCTTCACTACCGGTTCGCATTGTGCCCACGAACCGGTAGTAAATGATGCACATGCAGATCACATGATAGACGATCTGCATGTGCAGATTGCCTATGATGACGTCCAGGTCAGTGGGCGGAGCCTCCCGCTGGTTTTACTACCGGTTCATGCGAACCGGTCTGAACCAGGGGCAACCCACCACTGGCCCAGAGAGAGAAATATATCTGCCTCTACCTAGGATCAAACTCAGAGCCCCACATCTGGGCCACCGCACCACTCCTGCAGTTTTGCAGTCATCACAAATGAATATTAGATGTGCAATTTGAAGAGCCGGATAAATTTTTGGGGAGAGGGAGGTGGAAACAGGTTTGTCCATCCGTACAGGCCATTGTGCATTGTGTCTTCTCTGCCTCCGAGGGCCAGGGGCATGGGACAAAGCACCAGAAGGAAGGTTAGGTCACCGTGCTCTGCTAAAGGCTCTCTCTTTAATTCTTTGGCTGGAATTCCTGAAACAAGAGTTCCGGTGGACATTTTCATTTTCATTTTATTTAATTTGTATACTGCCCTACTCCCGAAGGACTCAGGGCGGTGAACAGGCACAGAATAAAACACATAGAATACAAAAATTAAGAGCAGAAGTAAAATCGAATTAAATCAATTTAGCCCAAGACAAATTTAAAACCCCAGGTTAAGAACAAATTAAAATTTACATTAAAATTTACATTAAAAAAGAATGGGAAAGGTTAGGCCAGGTCCGCCTGGTGAAATAAAAAGGTCTTAAGAGTGCGGCGGAAGGTGCGTAGATCCGGGATCCTCCGTATCTCTGGGGGGAACTCGTTCCAGATAGTAGGTGCCACCACAGAGAAGGCTCTCCCCCTGGGGGCCGCCAGCCGACATTGTTTGGCCGACGGCACCCGGAGGAGTCCCTCTCTGTGAGAGCGTACCGGCCGGTGGGAGGCCGTTTGCGGCAGCAGGCGGTCCCCTAAATAACCAGTTCCTAAGCCATGGAGCGCTCTAAAGGTGGTAACCAAAACCTTGAAGCGCACCGGGAAGACCACCGGGAGCCAGTGCAGCTCGCGCAGGAGAGGTGTTACATGGGAGCGCCACGTTGCTCCCATAACCACCCGCGCGGCCGCACTCTGCGCCAGTTGGAGCCTCCGGGTGCTCCTCAAGGGGAACCCCATGTAGAGAGCGTTGCAGTAGTGGGTGTCAGCTGATGTCTATGGAGATTGTTAATCATCCAGGTCATGGTTATCCCGAAGGTGCTTTCCCCAAAAAGACAACTAGAGTTTCTTGCATTTTTTTTGGCCTTCTTGGATGAGCTTCTTGGATGAGAAGCAAAAACGTTTTCAAATGAAAAAAAAAAACCAACAAGAAAGTCCAGTTGCCTTTTGGAAAAAGCACCTTTGAGGCAGGGGTGGGCCGCTGGGGGCTCGGGAGAACCTCTAGCTAAGACTCTGTGCAGTTCGGAAAACCCCCAAATCCCACTCCTGGCTGGTCCTGCCCCGCCCCACCCACCCTGCCCTGCCCCTCACAGTAGTCCCAGGTGGCCTGTTTTGGATGCAGGTAAGTGCAGGCTGCGTGTGGAGGCTCGGGGAGGGCGAAAAACGGGTCTACCGGAAGTTCAGGAGGGCTGGGCCCGTTTCTGGCCTCCAGAGGGCCTCTGGAGCCTGTGGAGACTGTTTTTGTCCTCCCAGAGGCTTGAGGAAAGCCTCCGGAGCCTGGGGAGGGCAAAAACGCACCACCCCACACTGTGGTGCAGGACGCCGACTAGGCCACGCCCACCCTGGCCACGCCCACTCAACAACCGGGCAGAGAACCGCTTGCTAAAATTTTTGAAGCCCACCCCTGCTTTGGGGCATTTGCTTTAGATGTGCTGTCTGGGGAATTCTGGGAGTTGAAGTCCACAGGTCTTAAAACTGCCGAGTTTCATGAAACGTTACTCGGGAACATTTGCTGGGACGCCCTTCGGAAGAGTATTACGTACTGAATGATTTCCATCTGGCTTTGAATATTGTTGGCGTGGCTGTGGGAAGCCTTCGCTGCCTCCCTCAGTACTTCCAGATCCTGCTCATGTTCACCGATCAGCCTCTCAACACTGTTATTAAAAAAAACCAGACACACACATACAATAAAGGAATAGCGATAAGGCATCCGTGGTCTAATGGGCCAATTACCTCTCATCAAGCATGTGCCCCGCCCCCCGCATATGCGTATGTCCCCTACGCATGCGGGGAGGGCCGTGCATGCGCCCCCCGCACATGTGCCCCATCCCTTGCACCCCGTTTTGGCTTCCAGGTTGGTGCAGGAGGCTTTCCAGGCCCAAAAAGGGGGGCCTGTGCCCCGTTTTGGGCCTGGCAAGCCTCCTGCATCAACCTGTGCCCCCCGCATGTGCCCCCCACATGCATGCGTGGCAGAGACCCAAAGACCAGCTGGCCGGCGGAAGGTGGTGGAACTGGGATGGGGTGACAGCTGGCGTGCCTGCAGAGAGGGCTCTGCGTGCCACTTGTGGCACTCGTGCCATAGGTTCGCCATCACGGTTCTAAACTCATGATTGCGAACCTATGGCACGCGTGCCAGAGGTTGCACGCGGAGCCCTCTCTATGGGCACGCGCACCGTCACCAGCTGCTCTTCTGGTTTCCAGCACGTACATGCTCGCCAGCCAGTTGGTCTTTATAGGTGCCGGAGCATTGGAAAACGGCCTGAAAATGGCCCAAAAAACGCCCAAAAAACAGTCATGCATGCGCCACCCAGCTGGTCTTCGAATTTCCGGTGCTCTGGCATGCGTGAAAACCAGCTGGCTGGCGTGCATAAATCCCAGCCAGCTGGTCTTTGGGTTTCCAGCGCTCCGGCGCACGCACATGCACATGCATGCACGCCAGTGGTGGCTTTGCGTGCGATCGGCTTCGCGCAAGCGTGTTGAATTTCAGTACAGCTGAGGCATGGCAATCCGCTCTGCTGTGCCTTACAGCTGGGCTAAAAATGAAGGAATACAGGTAAGTATATCACGGGGGTGGGCGGGAGGGCCCAGCTGATGGTCGGAGCGAACCGGTTTGCTCTCACATCAAGATTTCCGCTACCGGCTCTCCCAAACTGGGGAGAACCGGTAGCAGCCCATCACTGATGCACGTACGTTCCAGTTTGCACACTTGGTGCCGAAAAGTTTCGCCATCACTGTTCTAAACTCTTCCTTCTTCCTTTCTCTTGTAACAATGAATGGCTGATGTACGTGCCTTCACTAGAATAATTATTCGGAAGCAGTATTTTTAGGGAAACCTCTGGTTCTTAATTTTATTAAGCAACCTAGGAACTGAGCATCTTTTACGACACACTTCCACTGATACCGCTTTATTTTTGATGAACTTCTTGATTTTTTATGGGGGTTAGATTGGCTTCTATGAGACCTTTCTCAGGAGCAGTACTGAACTTTTTCAAGACCCGTTCCTTCAGGTTTTTTTCTAATTATCCTCCCACCAACAATTAAAAAAAAAAAAACATTTTAAATTTCATGCTGCTTTTGCTAACAATGGATTAAAACCTCTTCTAGCCATAGATCAACTTTCTGTGTTTCTGTTTTTCTCTGTTTTGTAAAGCTTTAACTTTTTTTGTTTTAGTCTGCTTTGACCTACTGCATCAGATTTCATTTCTCTCTCTGTGTGTGTGTGAAACATTTTGTTTCTCCTAATACAGGTCCTCAATTTACAACCGTTCCTTTAGTGACCCTTTGAAGTTACAACGGCATTGAAAAAAGGGATGAATGATCAGTCCTTGCACTTATGACCATGGCAGCACCCCCACAGTCATATAATCAAAATTTGGATGCTCGGCAACTGGCACGTATTTATGACAGCTGCACTGTCCCAGGGTCACATGATCCCTTTTTGTGACCTTCCCATCCAGCTTCTGACAAGCAGAGTCAATGGAGGAAGTTAAGTTTGCTTAATGACAGTGGGGCCAATTGCAGTGATTCACTTAACAATCGTGGGGAAAAAAGGTTACAAAATCAGGCACAGTGTGATGACCCAGGGCATGGCACAAAGGCAACACAGCCAGAGAACTGTTATGAGTTCCTTTATTGGCACCAACTTTGCCCCCAACGTCCCGTTTACACTCTTGCCTGGAGAAAAGCTCTCCCACAAACCTGCAGCAGCTTCTGGCTGCAGATACTCCAGTCCAAATGCTGTAAGCAGAATGACTGCAAGTCAATCACTCCAGCAAGGCAAGATAAGGAGTCCCAAAAGCAAAGAATTCACGGAAATAATTCCAGCAAGACAAGATAAGCACACAGAAGCACGGCATTAATTCAAACAGTCAGGAGGAATGCCAGGAATGCAGGCCACAACTCTCGACACTAGATGAATTCAGCATTTGTTCCCGACAAACCCCCCTTCCAACTGCCCCTCCTTTAAACTCCATCCCCAGGTGTGCCTTGTGAAGGGAATCAGGGCCCTTTCCTTCCTCGTAAGCCACGCAACCCAAGTTGCTCTCTTTTGCATTCTTCCCTGCATGCCCTAGGATGAGGTGGGGGTGGGCCTTGGTCTTCATCTGAACCCCCTCTCCCTTGTTCTACCTCTCCTCTGCTCTGCCCAGCCTGGCTTTACCTTCTCCAGTTTCCTCCATAGCCAACAGAGCCACTCTCCCGCTCTCTGTCAGCTGTTGTCTTCCGTCTCAGATTCAGACTCCGACGGGGGCATGACACACAGCGCATTTAATAACTTAATCACTTTCTTGGAAATGGAACTTCTGCACCCCATTGTGGTTGTAAATCAAGGACTATCTGTAATCTGCTGTGGGAACTTTCTTGATGAATGACATGAAAATAATCTAAAATAATGTTTAAAATGAAGGAACCGGAAACGGCGTACCTGTCCTGATGTTGCTGAAGCAAAATTTCGGTTTTCGACTGTGATTCTCTTTGCATCATATCTATTTGGTCTTCCAGCTGATAAAATGTCACAAATTATGGTTAATTAAAAATTATTCTAATGCAAGGAACTATATAGTGCAAACGACAAAGAAGTTTCCTCAGTAGTCAGAGCACTGTGGCCATTTCTAAAACATGGTGCTAAGACAAATAAGAGGAATAGCCTCAAGTTTGCTGAGTATCTATTTTTACCCTTACATTGACAATAATCTTCAAGTAAATATTACTTCATCCTACTGCCAGGGCTGATAACATGTTTTTGAGGAATTCCATCTACATTTCCATAAGATAGCATAAGACAGTCCCTTACTCCTGTTTTCTCTGACTACAGGTGGTCCTCGGCTTACAACAGTTCATTTAGTGACCGTTTGAAGTTACAATGGCACTGAAAAAAGTGACTTAGGACCATTTTTCACACTTATGACCGTTGCGGCATCCCTATGGTGATGTGATCAAAATTCAGATGCTTGGAAACTGACTCATATTTATGACCGTTGTAGCGTCACAAGGTTATCTGGTCCCCTTTTGCGACCTTCTGACAAGCAAAGTCAATAGGATAAGCCAGATTCATTTAACAACCGTGGTTCCTAACTTAACAACTGCAAGTGGCAAACGGGGCAAAATTCACTTAACAACTGTCTCGCTTAGAAGCAGAAATGTTGGGCTCAATCGTGGCCATAAGCTGAGAGCAGTTTCCCAGCAACAACGGTCATAAAATGGGACAAATTCACTTAACAACTGTTTCGCACAGCAACAATAATGTTGGGATCCGTTGCGGTCGTTAAGTCGAGGACTGCCTGTACATTTCCAAATTTGGAGTGAAGATAAGCAACTTAAGAGGAAAAATCACGTACTGGGACAAACTTGGATTTCAAACGCAACACCTCTGCTTCGAAGTCCTGGAGAATCCTGGCGAAAGCAGTGGGCAGGTAGGAGACGCGGACGCTGGCAATGCTTTCATATCCATACGACTTCTGGTCTGGACCCCCTTCGTAGTGCAGGAGAAGACCGCGGAGCTGTTCGAATACGTCGTCATGGCCCTGGACCAACTTTTTCAAATAGTCAATCTGGCTACTGGATTCCTTCAGCATTTCCTCCTGAAGCTGGCTGGCCGTCTTCAACTCATCCACCGTGGCTCTCAGCCTGCTATTGTGACCTTCTTGCGAGTGAGATTCCTTTCGTCTATTGATCGGGAAAGAAAGAACCCAACCCCCCCCAAAAAAGAGAAGAGAAACGAAGATGATTAGAGGGGCTGGAGGTTAAAACATACAAAGAACGTTGGAAGGAATTGGGTACGTCCAGGGGTAGGATTCAAAAATTTTAGCAACCGGTTCTCTGCCCGATTGCTGGGTGGGCGTGGCCATAGTGGGCGTGGCCTACTCAACCTCCTGCACCACGGCGGGTAGCTCTGGAGGCTTTCCTCAAGCCTCCGGGAGGGAAAAAATGCCTCCCCCAGGCTCCGGAGGCCCTCCGGAGGCCCTCTGAGGCCAGAAACAGGCCCATTTCCAGAACTTCTGGGAGGCCCGTTTTTCGGCCTCCCCAGGCTCTGGAGGCTTCTCGCAAGCCTCCAGGAGTTCGAAAACAGATTCCCCCAGGCTCCAGAGGCCCTCCGGAGGCTGGAAATGGGCCTATTTCTGGAGTTCCGGTAGGCCCATTTTTCACCCTCCCAGAGCCTCCGCGCGGGCGCTGCATTTACCTGGCATCCAAAACGGGCTGTGTGGAGACTCCTGAGAGGGGAGGGGCAGGGTGGCCGGGATCAGCCAGTCCTTGCAACTACCGGTTCGGTGAACCAGATATAAAATTAGCATCTGGTTCACGCGAACTGGTCCAAACCGGCTGAATCCCACCCTGGGTATGTCTAGTTGAATGAAAAGAAGGACCAGGGGCTCCGGCGGCTTTCCTCAAGCCTCCAGGAGGGCAAAAATGGCCTCTCCCTTCTGGAGGCCAGAAACAGGCCCGTTTCCAGACTTCCGGTACTTCCGGTAGGCCCATATTTTGCCCTCCTCAGGCTCCGGATGCTTCACTCGAGCCTCCAGGACGGCGAAAACAGCCTCCCCCAGGCTCCGGAGGCTCTCAGAAGGCTGGAAATGGGCCCGTTTCTGGAGTTCCGGTAGGCCCGTTTTCGCCCTCCCAGAGCCTCCGCGCAGGCCCTGCATTTACCTGGCATCTAAAACGGGCTGTGTGGAGACTCCTGGGAGGGGAGGGGCAGGGTGACTGGGGTCAACCAGTCCTTGCAATTACCAATTCGGCAGAACCAGTCCAAACCAGCTGAATTCCACCCCTGGTTCCTATAAGACATTGGTGCCCCCTCAAAGACAGCCCGAGCAGATGTCCCAGCACGGCCAGCCGGTTCCCATAACAAAATGAACTGAAGGGATTGGTGGATGTAATGGACTATGGGTGGTCTGTGGGGAAAAGGGGGAATGAATGGTATGCTTGCTTTTGCATGGGAAACCCAGAGCTGGTTTTGCTCCTTCTGTGCTAATGTGATTTGTTCAGTAAAGTTTGTACTCTTGGTAAAATAATGTCCCAGGAGTTTCTTTTTCTGGATTCGCCAACTGGACAGTTGACAGCGAGTTAGAAAGAAAGACTCAGCTGCCTTTGAAATCATTTCCCACTTAAATCATTTTGGAGCCAACCCAGAAAAAAGTAATCGCCAAGAAAAATGGCGAACTTGCCAGGCTCAAGGTTGACTCAACCTTCCATCCTTTCTAAGGTAGGTAAATTGAGGACCCAGTTGTGGGGGCAATAAGCTGACTTTGTATAAATATATAAAAGGATGAAGGCTATTGCTTAGCGCATTGTAAGCTGCCCTGAGTCTCCGGAGAAGGGCGGCATATAAATCAAATTTAAAAAAAAAAAAATGGACCTAGGATTGGTGACTCTGTTTGGTTCAGGCTATGAGGGGACTCACCTTAATTCACTAAGGGATTCTTTCTCTCTCATTGCGTTTTCCAGACTCGTCTGCAGCTCAATAATTGATTGCCGTAAAGCGAATTTCTGTTGCTCGTGTTGTTCTGTGTTCTACAGGAGATGAAATGAGGCAATTAAATGCTGGGGGAATGGGGCAAACCGCAGAGACAGAAGCAGGGGAGAGATTTTCTGGAACACAGCAATGGAAAGAAAGCATTCCTTAGGAAACGAATTCACTTGGAGCTTTCCTGCTACAGGTAGTCCTCAACTTACAACCATTTGTTTAGTGACTGAAGTTACAACGGCACTGAAATAAGTGACATGATCTGTCAGACCTGCCACTACTTACCATATTTTTCATAGTATAAGATATACTCTCCCCCCACAAATGTGGGTGGAAATGTCTGCGCGTCTTATACAGCAAATGTTGCTGAAGCCCCACCCATCCGCTGGCCCCCACCCTTCGGCTGTTTTCAGTCTCCGCATGCCCCATTTTAGACCCGTTCCAGGCTGCTGGGATCGCCACAGCACTTCGCTGCCGATTGCTGCCTCCGCACTTCGTGTTTTTGGCCTCCTCATGCCCCATTTTTGGCCTCTGCGCATCATGTTTTTGGCCCATTCCAGGTGGCGGGGATCGGCAGTGGTGGCAGGAGAAATCCCAGCCACTTGGAATGGGCCAAAAATGCGACGCACAGAGGCCAAAAATGGGGCGTGTGGAGGCTGAAAACACGATGCACAGAGGCTGAAAATGCGACACACGGAGGCAGCAGTCGGTGGCGATGTGCTGTGGTGATCTCGGCAACCTGGAAGAGGTCTAAAATGGAGCATGCGGAGGCTAAAAATGCAATGTGAGGAGGCCAAAAATGTGACACGGTGAGGTAGTGATGGGCTGTGGCAATCCCCACAGCCTGGAACAGCTGATTGGCGGTATTCCAGAAGGCCGATTCAACCGCCAATCAGCTGCTCGTGCTGAATCAGGCTGCGATAACATGCTGAAGCTAACCAGGCTGTTTGCTGTTTGCTGCAAGGACGCTAGCCAGATGAATACCGATGGATGCTGGTAGGCAGAAGCAGATTTTTTTTTTCTTGTTTTCCTCACCAAAAACTGATGTGCATCTTATACTCCAGAGCATCTTATACTACGAAAAATAAGTAAATCTCTAAATAGAAATGATTCTTGGCTCCATTTCTTGAGAAAGGTATAATGTATTAGAGATCATATGTATTGCAATATTGCAAAGTCAAAACTGAGAATTGTGCAGCCAAATCCCTGAATTCTACTTTTCCCTCCCTTAATTACCTCTCATTGCCCACCCCCGTATCATCAATCAGGTCCCGGCAAGACATTTTCATAATGGTCAGTGCAGATCACTTCTGATGACGTCCAGGGTCAGTGGGCGGAGCCTCCCGCCAGTTTTACTACCGGTTCTTGCGAACCGGTCCAAACCGGGGACAACCCACCACTGCCTTGAAGCAACATCTTGAGAAGATACAGCCCTTACTTTCATTTCCCCAAGCATTTCCCACTTCTTTTCCCTTCCCCACGTTTCATGGCAGTCTGTCACTACATGGCAACCAAGCACAGGCAAACATAAAGTGGCAGCTGACATGACTGTTTTTTTTATACTTACGTGTTTTTTTTTCTAACCACCAAAAAAAAAATCTATTAAGGAGGAAAGATACTTTTTGTTTTAATTGGCAGACTGCAAAGCTATCCATCTTCGAGTTGCAGTTTCTCCCCACAATAGCAGAAGCGAAACAAAGAAGGCAGATTAAACATAGTATGGCCTAATCTATATGCAGCAGAATTCAGCTTTTCTTGGCCCAGATGTTAAACTGCAGTGACTTTTCTGTTTTTCCTGGTGTTTTCCCCCCTTTTTATAACATACCGAGGTGGCGCAGTGGTTAGAGTGAAGTACTGCGGGCTACTTCAGCTGACTGCTAGCTGCAGTTCTGTCAGTTGTGGAAGACAATTTTCTTTTTTGCTTCTTAACTGCCACATATTTTGGATGGGGAAGTTGGGAGGGGGTTGTTGCTGGAGCGGTAGAAAGTTAGTCACAACAACATTCGGTATTCAAGGACTTTTGCCTGCATCTGATGGAGACTGCCTGAAGATTGTATCCAGTTGAGTGTGAAGAGTTGATTGGACAATGTGACGAACTTGTGGGTGTGGGGCACGGCTGTGAACTGTCAGCTGAGTGTGGAAAACCTGGAAGCTTTCAGATTCGGGTTTTTTTAGATGTGCCAACATGACATCTCTAATAAATTGGAACTTTAAGGAACCTCAGGCCTCAGAGCTTTATTTTGTTAGGGGTATTCCTTGGAACCCTGCTGTCAGCACTTCAAGCTGCATTTACTCTAGTGCTGACATAAGAAGAAGAAGCGGAGGCATCTGGAAAGGGACGTTTGACTTTTCACCTACTTATTTTCCCTGGAGATAATATCCCCTAGGAGATGGGATGGGAGGGGGGAAATTCCTTTGAGCTTTAGCTGTAGATTAGGGGTAGAGTGACTTGGAGGATGGCCAATGAGTGCAGGGGAACGGAAAGGGAGGGTTTTGGGTCTGAAAGTCAGTGTTGGCTGCAATTGGAGTTGGGTTCAGAATGTCGTGCTTAATAAATGGGAGTTTTACTTCAAAGGCTTTGTTTGAAATGCAATTTATTTGAGACGACCTCGAAACCTGACACCTGCACCCTGAGGTGATGCAGTGGTTAGAGTGCAGTACTGCAGGCTACTTCAGCTGACTGTTAGCTGCAGTTTGGCAGATTGAATCTCACTGGCTCAAAGTTGACTTAGCCTTCAATCCTTCCGAGGTGGGTAAAATGAGGACCCAGATTGTTGGGGGCAATAGACTTACTCTTTAAACCGCTTAAAGCACTATGAAGCGGTATATAAGTCTAAGTGCTATTTCTATATAAACGTCCCAGCCTGGACAGTAACATCTGTTCTCTCTAGTTGCCTGAGAATATTCAGGTACAGGTAGTCCTCGACCTGTGACCACAACTGAGCCCAAAATTTCTATCCCTAAAAAGCAAGATGGTGGTTAAGTTAATTTTGCCCCATTTTACAACCTTCCTTGCCGCAGTTAAGTGAATCACTGACGTTAGTAACATGGTTGCTAAGTGAATCTGGCTTCCCCAATGACTTTGCTTGTCACAAGAGGTCACAAAGGGAGATCACATGACCCCACAACACTGCAACCATCATAAATACATGTCAGTTGTCAAGCGTCCGAATTTTGATCACAGGACCCCTGAGGATGTTGCGACGGTCGTAAGTGTGAAAACAGGTCTCAAGTGCCATGCTTTTCAGTGCCACTGTAACTTCAAACGGTCGCTAAACGAATGGTTGTAAATCGAGGACTACCCATGCAGGTAACTGTACAGAGTCGCCCCAAAAGAGCTAGATGGGCAGCCTTATGAATTTAATAAACAAATAAAATTTAAAAAATGAAATAAAATTCAGGACAAACTTGATACTTACTTCACTTAGCTTCTTCTGCAAGTCCCTCACTTGCTCTGCATATTCTTCCAGGATGGTCTCCACCTGCTCTTTTCCAGAAAAGATTACTGATTTTTTGTGACTCCCGCTCTCCGATTCATATTTGGAAGAAAGGCTCTTTGGAGGACTACTGTGTGAACTAGGAAAATTGTATGAGGTGCTGTCTAGGACCGTACTGCTGTGCTTGGTTGAACTTGACGATGGTTTTGGGCTGGCCATCGTGGGGACCCCTAAAACACACAGATGGACCAAGAATTTGACAGTAATTGAAGAAAACACAGAATAATATAATGGTGGGGGGGGAAATGCAAACCTCTGTTCAATTCTCATTAACTGTTTTTATATTTTATCTTCTTAATTATTATTCTGTATGCCGCACAGTCGCTCCAACGGTCAGATAGGCAGCATATAAATTTAATGAAGAAATGAAAAATAAAAGTGATTTGCTGACTTCTCCAATCGGTAGTCACAACCATGACACCTGATAAGATAGGGCCATAATGCCAACCTATGGCGCGTGTGCCAGAGGTCTCACGCAGCGCCCTCTCTGATGGCACGCGAGCCGGCCCCCCAGTTCAGCTCCGCTGTGCATCTGTGCGTCATTAATTTAACAAGTGCAGCCATTCACTTAACAACTTTCATAAATCCAGCAGGTTCTGACAGGTTCTGGAGAACCAGTAGGGGAAATTTTGAGCAGTTTGGAGAACCGGCAAATACCACCTCTGGCTGGCCCCAGAGTGGGATGGGAATGGGGATTTTGAAATACTCTTCCCCTGCCACGCCCACCAAGCCATGCAGAGGTGGATTTCAGCAGGTTCTGACCAGTTCTAGAGAACTGGTAGTGGAAATTTTGAGTAGTTCAGAGAACCGGTAAATGCCACCTCTTGCCCCGCCCCCATCTATTCTCTGCCTCCTGAGTCCCAGCTGATCGGGGGGAAATGGGAATTTTACAGTATCCTTCCCTTGGAGTGGGGTGGGAATGGAGACTTTACAGTATCCTTCCCCTGGAGCGGGGTGGGAATGGAGATCTTACAGTATCCTTCCCCTGGAGCGGCGTGGGAATGGAGATTTTACAGTATCCTTCTCCTACCACGCCCACCAAGCCACACCCACAGAACCGGTAGTAAAAAATTTTGAAACCCACCACTGAAGCCACGCCCACCAAGCCACGCCCACAGAACCGGTTGGATTTGGATTTGGATTTGGATTTCACCACTGGGCAAAACTCACTTAACAAATTTCTTGCTTGGCAACATCAAATCTGGGCTCAATTGTGGTCGTAAGTCGAGGACCACCTGTATAAGCTCTGGTTCTGCTATGGCTCAGGACTGCTCAGCAAAATACCAAAACTTTGCTAGCAATCCAGTATATACTCTATGCAGGCAGATAAAATAATGTTGTACCTTCAAAACGATTGGGTTGCTTTAGGTGAGCCAGGTTTTGGCCACAGCAAATCTGAAAATATTTTGGGTCCACCTGCAGAAAAAAACAAGCCAAGTATGATTTGCATACGTGCTAATTAAACATACCTATGATACTGGAAGGAGAGGACCTTCCTTCTCGACGTGCAGTGGATTCTGAAGATAACTTGGCTGCTTCTTCCTGGAGCTTCAAGGTTTCTTGTGTTTTTTTCTGTAAGGCTTGCCTGAACAATTAAATGGTAGATCGTAAATGGAACTGGATTCTAGCACTGTGCATTCTTCAGAATTGATTTAAGTTATACTGGCCCAGCACCTCTTTGCTCCTTATTAAAGCAACTGTGTCTTTTCCCCCCAAACTTCTACCTAAGACTGGAAAAAAGAGTTGTGACTGTTTTGTGTTAAAGACACAGGTGCTTTAATGGTTTGACTTATTAAAGCAACTACATCTTTTTTTTAAAAAAGTCTAAGAATGAATGTGGCTGCTTTAATCATCAACAGAGAGGTGCTATGTTCATGCAAATTCCAATTCTGAATGAATCCTTCTGAATAATTTCCAAAATGGGCACAGCCCTACTATATTGGTAACACATTTCCTAAAGGTAAAGTGAAAGTGAAAAGCATCAATGCCTTTAACGCTTAAAACATGTCCAGAGGTTTCGTATGGTTCAGAGAAATGCTAATAACACTTATTCAGAGAAAATATTTTATTATTATAATAATATCCCAATTGAAATGTCTGTAATAGTATAAAAGCGGGTACTACCTTAGCTCATTAATATTCTTACTCATTCTTCTAAAACCTGCAAAAAATAACAATTATTTTATTGCAACATTACAAATCAAGTTCATAAATGTTTTGACAAATAAAAAGAAAATTACAATACTTGTCGTTCACGGTATATTAGATTGTTGGGGGCAATATGCTGACTCTGTAAAACCGCTTAGAGACTATGAAGCGGTGTATAAGTCTAAATGCTATTGCTATTAACTAATGTCTCACTTAGCAACATAAATGTTGGGCTCAATTGTGGTCGTAAATCGAGGATTACCTGTATAAGGAAATAGACAAGGGCTTCCCAGAAGAAGCCTAACCCTAACTCTATCCCCCAGGAACTAAGATCTGACACAAAAATTTAACTTGACTTAATTATAATTGGGTTTTTCGTTCCTGCTGGGGTGCAAATGGAAGTATACAGACTAAACCAGGGGTCTCCAATCTTGGCAACTTTAAGACCTGTGGACTTCAACTCCCAGAATTCTCCAGCTGGCCACGCTTGCTGAAGAATTCTGGGAGTTGAAGTCCACACCTCTTAAAGTTGTCACGGTTGAGAGGGATTGAACCAGAGAATTTCTTTCTCCAGGAAGGTTGAGTTTTTAAAGACATAGAGAGATGTTCAATCACTCAAGTCCCACTATAATCTAAAATATAGAGATATACAGACAACAAAAACACAGGCACCAGAATTTAGCACAGTTCCTGTATTTCTGCCAATCATTTGCATGGTTCCAAATGATTATAGACTTGGCATTTTCCATACATAGCAGAGGTGGGTTTCAGCAGGTTCTGACCAGTTCTGGAGAACCGGTAGCGGAAATTTTGAGTAGTTTGGAGAAATGCCTGACTATTTCTTGAGCGGCCATAAAACTAGCATATGTAGTTGAGTTAAGCATTCTGTTTTCTTCTGAAACTTTTCTTTTCTTGGATTTATCCATGGTTGGCCTACCAGGGGTTGAAAAGCTCAATAAATCGTATGCTGGCGGGTGTCGCATATTGGCGGTTGTGATGCATATTTTGAGTGACAGGGAGCCGCAGCAGCAGGGGTGAAATGACTGAAATGAAGTTCTTAGGGGCTCCTAAATCATACATTCTAATTTGCAGAGGGAGAAAATGGTTGCATTATATAATTAACATCTCTAAACATTAATTTTTGCCAGAACCAGAATAACTGCATATGAAAAGAACTTCTAAGTTATTTTAAACCACAAGCAGATCTGACCTGATCTAAGGTAACCTCGTAAATATAAAGTCATTTGGTTCAATCGTACGCTTATATAAGATGGATCTGAATTTTCCAATTGCATAAATACACACAATAGTCCTCAATTTACAACCAGGGGTGAAATGCTCCCGGTTCGGACCGGATTGCCCGATCCGGTAGTGATGGTGACGGGTGGTTCGGAGAACCGGTAGCAAAAATCCCTGACACGCCCCCCCCACCATGCCCAGCTGAGCCGCGCGATCATCAGAGGCTTTTTTTTTTTTACTTTTAAAAGCATTTCAGGCAACTCAGCTGGGATCGTCAGAGCCTTTTAAAAACATTTTTTTACAACCTCTTCAGCTGAAGAAATGCTTTTAAAAGGTTAAAAAAAAGCCTCTGATGATCCCAGCTGAGCAGCGCGATCGTCAGAGGCTTTTTTTTTTTTACTTTTAAAAGCAATGCTATCAAGTCCTGGGAGCAACCTAGAAGATTTATCACAGAGATGAATCCCAGGGACTACAGGTAAATCTCAGCGATATGGGGGGTTATTTGTTTATTCATTAAATTTCTTTGCCACCCATCTCATCTCAAGGCGGCTTACAACATTCAGGTCCAGATCCCCAAAATAAAGCGAATATTGTAACAATGCGAACCACAAAAAAATGTTGGAGCTTCCCAGTGCATATAAAAGTTATGTTTACCCTAGGCTCCAATTAATTAGCAATAGCAATAGCACTTAAGACTTATAAACCCCTCCATGGTGCTTTAGAGCACTCTCTGGGCGGTTTACAAAATCAGCATTTTGTCCCCGACAATCTGGCTCCTCACTTTACTGACCTCAGAAGGATGGGACGGCTGAGTCAACCTCGAGTCCCATCAGGATCGAACTCCTGACAGCGGGCAGAGTCCTGCATTCTAACCACTGCACCACCACGGCAATTAAGTGTGCTATCTAAAAAGACAATGTCAATCATCTTCATTTAACGACCCCATAATCCCTTGCAAGATGGAATCTGGGCAACTGAATGGAGCTAGCAGAGTGTTTTAATAGCCGGATGCCTTTCCTGTCGCCAATCCAGAGTTTTGTTCAGCAGATATATTCTCAGTGTGCCTAGAGAGAGAAATATCCGCCTCTACCTAGGATCGAACTCACAGCCTCCTGATTATGAGGGTGAGAGCTCCACCTCTAAGCCACTGCACCACTCCTAAAAAGACAATGTAAATGCCTTAATTAAATAATTCTGCTAAAAAAAAGCTAATCGTCATCTGAGTTTTCAGCGAGTTGCAATCTTTTTGCTCTCTGAAGCACAATGAAGCAAATTGGCAAGATAAAACGAGGTATGCCTGTAATCCAGAGGCATCACTGGAAATTTACAAGAATTCCTTACACTTTTAAGCATCTCTGTGTTATAGCAGAACAATCATTAACCATTAAACTTTCAAGCAATCTTTTAATCATTAATTCGGCAGCTTGCAATAGAAAGGCTCTGTGTTGGCTGTCTTTTCCTAGCTTATGCTCGCTTATATATATGAATATTCACATCATTGCCTAGGGTTAGGTAGTGCTTGACTTACGACAGTTCATTTAGTGACCATTCCAAGTTACAATGGCACTGAAAAAAATTGACTTATGATCAGTTTGCACACTTACGACCGTTGCCCCACCCTCCTGGTCACGTGATCAAAATTCAGAAGCTTGGCAACTGACTCATATTTATGACGGTTGCAGTGTCCCAGAATCACGTGATTCCCTTTTGCGACCTTCTGATCAGTAAAGTCGATGGGGAAGCCAGATGCACTTAAGGACCGTGTCATTAATTAAATAACTGTAGTGATTCACTTTACGACTGCGGCAAGAAAGGTCGTAAAATGGGACAAATTCATTTAACCACCGTCTCGCTTAGCAACAGAAATGTTGGGCTCCGTTGTGGTCGTAAATCGAGGACTACCTGTACATATCCTTCCTACTTATAAAAGCCGGGAGATAAGAAACAAGAAAGAAATGACAGTTTTTTCATTGTATTTGTTAAGCGCCCAGAATCTATGGGAGTGGAGGCTATAATAAATTTAAATAAATCAACAACGACCACAATAATAATAATAATAGTTGAAAATGGCAATTGAACAATAGGAGGTGAATGGCGTTGGTTAAGGAGGGAAAAAGTGACCCCAGAAGTTCATATCTAAAGAGGTAGCAGAAATGGTTGAGATTTTGACCAACTGGTTAGCTGCTATCTGGATGTATGAACAGGTTAGTCTACTCATTTGAAGGCTGCTTCTAATTTCAGAAAGTCGGTTTTCAAGGCATCACCTATTAGCAAGAAATAGGTGCACCTGTTTTGAGGTGGTATCGTCTTGGTGTTGGGTGCTAGAAGGAAGATTGGCAATGATTCCGGATTCCCCTTTGTGTTTGTTTGTTTGTTTGTTTGTTTGTTTGTTTGTTTGTTTATGTCATCCTTCTCCCCCATAAGGTGACTCTGGGCAGCTGTTGTACCTCACAATTTTAATCTCATGGTACGCTTACTTTTATTCTGCTCAATTCTTTAGCTTCGCACAACAGACCAAATTGTAAGTTAACCTCGTAAGCTGGGATCCAAATGCAGCTAAAGCAAAATGACACTGGCTTTTTTTGTGAATCAATCAAAGCCTCTGAGACATTGAGTTATTCATAACAGGAGCTTAGAGCTTAGGTAAGAGAACTAAGAGGGAAAGAAACTGATTCTGATGTTAAGAATATCCTTATTTGTGTGTTTTTCATCAATCAGAGTGGTTATCCAACCTTTCGGCTTGCCTGGGCTGCACTGGGCCGCATATAAAATATAGTTGATGTATATATAAATATATAATAAATATAATATAATAAATATACTATACTATACTATACTATACTATACTATACTATACTATACTATACTATACTGTATAAATAGCAAACTTCCTTCCTTCCTATATTTATTTATTTTATACGATCATATGGGGCCATACTACTGTTCGGGGCCAAATGTACCCCATGGGCTGTAGATTGGACACACCTGCTTCAGAAGGTCTTATTATTCTAAAAATAAGAAGATGGAGCAATATCTAGATGAAGGGATCAATTTAGGATCTAAGGATTCATTGAAGGATATAATTATACCTTCGTTGTTTTTTTTCTCTTTTCCCTAGATATATTTTCTCCTTCATGAACTCCTTGTACTCATCATGGTAATGAATATCAATTTTTTTTAAAAAAAACAAAAAACAAACCGTACCATCTGCGATATATGAATTTTGCTCGGTTCGCTTTGCTCCACTAATTCAAGTGTATTCGTAATAATAGGGAAACAAGGATCTTGTACAAAATCCCGACTTACGGAGGGCAATCGGTCGGATCAAACCCCAGTTAGGAGCCCTTCGGGGCTTCCCCTGCTAAGACAGCTGGGGTGCCTGGGAAGCTTCACCCATCTGCTGGAGCAGTCTGCCAGGCCTGGATGGCACCGTGGGGGTCCAACCCCTTCAAAGGGCTCAATCGGTCTCCGATCCTGGGGGGTGACTTGGGCTACCCATGGCATCCAGGTGAGGCTGGGCTGCCCCACCTTGAAAGCATCTCCCTTCAACACAGCCAGAGAATGGGCAGCCTCAAAAGCACAAGGGTACGGGGGACGCTGGGGAGCGCCTGCTCCCCGAGGCCCAAGGTGTGTCCCACCTGCTGCAGGTTGCCCCGCCCCCTGGCAACTCACCTGAGAAGGACCAGTGGGCTAAGAAATAGACTGGACAGATCACCAGCGGCCTGTGGAACCACAGTGGCCTCTGCTGTTGGGAGGTGGAACTGCAAGGGGCTTGGCTTGAAGGCCAAGAATGAGAAAGGAGAAACCGTACAGAGGTTTTGTTTCAACAAGGACAGCTGCCAAAATATGTTTTTGATCCAGGAAACAGGGAAAGGCTCAGGAAAAGATTTTTCCTCCCTGATGTATATAAGTATAAGGGGGAGGGAAAGGAAAGCCTAGTAATTAGGCTTGCAAGGTGTATTCGAGCCTAGCTCAATAGGCTCGAATACACTGGCAGCTTTAATCTATTTTTTTTCTTTCTTTCTTTCTTTCTTTCTTTCTTTCTTTCTTTCTTTCTTTCTTTCTTTCTTTCTTTCTTTCTTCCTTCCTTCCTTCCTTCCTTCCTTCCTTCCTTCCCTTCCTCCTTCCTGCCTTCATTTTATTTATTTATTTATTTATATAATATATTGTATTATTATATTATGTAAATAAATACATTATTTTTAATGTATTTATTTATAAGGTAAAGGTAAAGGTTCCCCTCGCACATATGTGCTAGTCGTTCCTGACTCTAGGGGGCGGTGCTCATCTCCGTTTCAAAGCTGAAGAGCCAGCGCTGTCCAAAGACGTCTCCGTGGTCATGTGACCGGCATGACTAAACGCCAAAGGCACACGGAACGCTGTTACCTTCCCACCAAAGGTGGTCCCTATTTTTCTACGTGCTTTCGAACTGCTAGGTTGGCAGAAGCTGGGACAAGTAACGGGAGCTCACCCCGTCACGCGGCACTAGGGATTCGAACCGCTGAACTGCCGACCTTTCGATCAACAAGCTTAGCGTCTTAGCCATTGAGCCACCACATCTCTCCCATTTCATTTATTTATTTATATAACGTCTTTATTCTTTTTAGAAATAACTCATGCCGTACTCCTTCCTCCTCCTATTTTCCCTACAACAACAACCCTGTGGGGTGGGGTGGGCTGAAAGAGGGAGTGACCCAAAGTCTCAAAGCTGGCTTTCATGTCTAAGACGGGACTAGAACTCACCCTCTCTTGGCAATTGGCTCAACGACACCCAACTGGTTTTCATGCCTAAGGCGGGACTAGAACTCACTGTCTCCTGCTGATTGGCCCAAAGTCACCCAGCCACCTTTCATGCCTAAAGTGGGACTAGTAGAACTCATTGCCTCCTGGTTTCTAGCCTGTGCCTTAAACACTAGATGTCAGCACTTCAAGCTGCATTTACTCTAGTGCTGACATAAGAAGGAGAAGCGGAGGTGTCTGCAAAGGGACGTGTGACTTTTCATCTACTTATTTTCCCTGGAGATAATATCCCCTAGGAGATGGGATGGGAGGGGGGAAATTCCTTTGAGCTGGGGCAGTAGATTAGGGGTAGAGTGACTTGGAAGATGGCCAATGAGTGCAGGGGAGTGGGGAACAGAAAGGGAGGGTTTTCGGTCTGGAAGTCAGTGTTGGCTACGATGGAGTCGGATTTAGAATGCCGTGCTTAATAAATGGGAGTTTTCTTCAAAGACTTTGTTTGAAATGCAATTTATTTGAGATGACCTCGAAACCTGACACTAGAGCAAATTGGCTGTGTGAACTTCCAAAATGCCCCAGCCAGCATTCCCTAGCTGGCATTCCCCATGGCTAGCTGGGGGATTCTGGGAGTTGAAGTCCACAAGTGGCCAAGATTGAGAAACATTGAGCTTGTCTTTGTGGGGAGTCTGTTTCCCCATTTGGTCAAGCTCAGAGGGTGAATAAGGGGACCCTGTCTCCAAGACCTGGCACTTTCCAGCTGTTTTGGGTGATAACTCCTAACATCCTCAGCATGGAAGGCCTTCAGAGGAAAAAGAATGTTTTCCTTCATGATGTTAATCCAGAGGTTTTCAAACTTGGCAGCTTTAAGACTTGTGGACTTCCACTCCCAGAATTCTCCAGCCAGCATAGCTTTATGCCAGCTGGCTGGAGAATTCTGGGAGTAGAAGTCCACAAGTCTTAAAGCTGCCAAGTTTGGGGACCCCTGTGTTAATCCTTATTGTCGTTGTTTGAAGTCATTTTAGCTAATTAGGTGGGACTTGTGGCTTATTGGTTAGATGCAGTGGTTAGAATGCAATATTGCAGGCTTATTCTGCTGACTGTCAACAGTTCAATTGTCACTGGCTCAAGGTTGACTCAGCCTTCCATCCTTCCGAGGTCGGTAAAACGAGGACCCAAATTTTGGGGGGGCAATATGCTGACTCTATAAACCGCTTAGAGAGGGCTGCAAGGCACTAGGAAGCGGTATACAATTCTGAGTGCTATTGCTATTGCTGTTCAGCAAATTACGTTGAAGCAAATTATAATTGCTAAATTCAGGCAAACGGTCTCCTGTTTTCACGAAGGCAGATTGAAGCTCCATCCAATTTTTATGGGCATTGTGGTTGCCATCTTGATGTTTTAATCACCCCTGTGGAATGCCATTCTCTCTCATGAAAGCTACATTCTTCTTCTTCTTTTAAAATCCATCTTGACCAATCATCAGGAGACAGTGAGTTCTAGTTCTGTTTTAGGCATGAAAGCCAGCTGGATGACTTTGAGCCAGTCACTCTCTCTTAGCCCACCTCACCTCACAGAGTTGTTGTTGTGGGAAAATAGGAGGAGGAAGGTGTGTGGGCTACCTTCATTGCCTTGAGTTATTTGTGAAAAAAATAATGAAAGTGGGATTCAAATAAATAAATACATTTACATCGTGACTTCACCTGTTGATTCTATCCACATGCATTTGTGTATCAGGTTGCAAAGTGGCTGCTTATAGGCTGTATAGGTTTTCATCACATCCTAATCCCTACATATTTATCTGCTAAAATATTACAACTGTTTTTATCCTGTCCCTCCTAATCTCTCTGCCTAACAGTTCAATTGCCCTGAAGTTGTAAATCTAAGCGCAGCATTCTCTCCTGTAAAATTCAGCGATGCCACAGCAGCCCTGTTTCCGCCAAATTGGCTAAAGAAGAGAGCAGATTTTCCACCATAAAATAATTGTGTGTGAGAAAGCGCACGGAGAGGTCATTCTGAATTAGAAGCTGGGGGGATCCCCAAAGTTTGAACAAAGGCAGACATTGTGAAGCAAAAAAAACACACACACACAGCTTGTCCTCAGCAATGAAACACCTACCTCTGACGCGCCTCTGACGAAATTCTGGTTTTTTGTCGTACTTTGCAAGTATAAGCGCTTCTCGTGCCAATTCTGATGTGGAACCGGCTCATGCAGTGACCTTGCTGTGTGCATCCAAGGGGAGAAGAGGACTTTGACGGGTGCCCTGGGGTTCATGCTTCACTCTTCTTTATGCACATGGCACATTGGGAGGCACTGAACACCAAAGAGAGCTGGTGAGGTGCAAAACCCGCGGGATCGGTAGCAGCCGGTGTCCTGCCTTTGTCTGGTGGGGTCACCTAGGCAACAAACTCCACCTCTGATAAGAGTTATGTGCTTGTGTGGGAACCAAACTCAATAACTTCGGGTGTCCAGTTTCGCTAGCAAAGTGGGCCCGTTCAACTGCTGTAGAAAAAGGACCCGTCTTTGCTCTTTGTCACGCTTCACAAGCCATGCCACAAACCTTGTAGATCAGGGGTGTCCAACCTTGGCAGCTTTTAAAGACTTGTGGACTTCAACTCCCAGAATTCCCCAGTTCTTTAAGACCTGTGGACTTCAACTCCCAGAATTCCCCAGCTCTTTAAGACCTGTGGAACTCCCAGAATTCCCCAGCTCTTTAAGACCTGTGGAACTCCCAGAATTCCCCAGCTCTTTAAGATCTGTGGACTTGAACTCCCAGAATTCCCCAGCTCTTTAAGACCTGTGGACTTCAACTCCCAGAATTCCCCAGCTCTTTAAGACCTGTGGACTTCAACTCCCAGAATTCCCTAGCTTTTAAAGACCTGTGGACTTCAACTCCCAGAATTCCCTAGCTCCAAATCTGGGAGCTGAAGTCGACAGATGTTAAAGCTGCCAAGGTTGGACATCTTGTTGTAGAATGATCTTCTCCACTGGTGAGTCCAAATCTAGAATTTCATGAGAAAAAGGAAAACAAGTTTCATCCACATAATACGATTGCCTGGGGAATCCCAGCTCAAAATACTGTAATGCTGTATTCCTCGATAACCTCACTAACCTTTTTTCTAAAACAGGTACTCCTACACTTACAACAGTTCATTTAATGACCATTTGAAGTTACACCAGCACTGAAAAAAAGTGACATGACTGTTGCAGCATCCCCATGGTCCAATGACCAAAATTCAGATGCTTGGCAACTGATTCATATTTATGACATTTGCAGTGTCTCAGGGTCATGTAATCCCCCTTTCAACCTTCTGTGAAGCAAAGACAATGGGGAAGCCAGATTCATTTAATGACCACATTACTAACTTAAGAACTGCAGTGATTCACTTAACAACTGTGACAAGAAGATCATAAAATGGGACAAAATTCAGTTACTAACCATCTCACTGAGCAACAGAAATGTTGGGCTCAATTGTGGTCGAGGACTACCTGTACAGTTTCTTTCTTATAAATTTGGCAAAACTGGACCTGGTATCACCAGATGAATTACAATGTGCGAAGATGAACTAAGAATCTAGTGAAGAGAAGGACCAGGGGAGGCATGATAGCAGTCTTCCAATATTTGAGGGGCTGCCACAGAGAGGAGGGGGTCAAGCTATTTTCCAAGGCACCTGAAGGCCAGACAAGGAATAATGGATGGAAACTGAACAAGGAAATAATCTGGAAATAAGGACAGTGAGAACTATCAACCCATGGAACAGAAGTTGCCTTCAGAAGTTGTGGGAGCTTCATCACTGGAAGCTTTCAAGAAGAGACTAGACTGCCATTTGTCAGAAATAGTGTAGGTTCTCCTGTTTGGGTGGGGTGGGGTGGGGTTGGACTAGATGACCTATAAGGTCCCTTCCAACTCTGTTAATCTTTTATCTGTTAAAGATATAATGGAACTATTACTTTCCATAATATGGGATTAGGTTGTAGACTGAAATTGCATTTTCTTTTTTAGCAGCTGTCATGAGTCAACATTTCTTATATTTCGGTTGTGATCAGCTACGATTCCAAGATTCTTTACAAGTGTAACATTACCAAAACCAAACACCATTTATCCTGTAACTGTGCACTTGATCTCATTCTTGCTTGTGAAGAACCTTATTTTTATTAAATTTCATTCCATTTATCTTGTAACTGCGTTTGATCTCTCTTTCGCTGGTGGAGAAACCTAATTTGTTTTTATTAAATTTCATTCTGTTATTTTTCTGCAAGCTGTCAGATTACTGTTGAATTTTGTTCCTGCCTTTTAGAGTATTGTTATTTTTATCCTGATAAAAGACCATTTTAAATTTTAAGATGCTCCCCTCAGAAAATTCATCCTGGACAAAGCCTGTCTAAGAGGCCACAAAATGTCAACAACAACCTGACAACAGTTAATCCATCAATCCTCAGAAAATGAACAATAAGGGGAAAAAATGGATTGAGTTGAACCAAAGAGAAAAGGTGACAGAGCCAGGAAAAATCAGACAGTAAGAAAAGCCCTGTTTGGGCATAATAAAAAAAAAGATTTAACATTTCCACCTATATCCATTCCCTCAATCTCTCTCTCTCTCTCTCTCTCTCTCTCTCTCTCTCTCTCTCTCTCTCTCTCTCTCTCTCTCTCTCTCTCTCTCTCTCTCTCTCTGTGTGTGTGTGTGTCTGTGTGTGTATACACATGTACAGTAAGTGTGTGCACAGCTTCTACCGTGTTTCCCCGAAAATAAGACCCTGTCTTATATATTCTTTTGAACTCTGAAATAAGCGCTTGGCCTTATTGCCATGAGCTCAAAAGCCCGATTGGGCTTATTATTAGGGAACGTCTTATTTTTGGGGAAACAGAGTAATGAAATAAAAAGCAGAATATTTGTGGAAGAATTGTGTACAGGTAGATATCTGTGTTTGAAAGTAGTTTGTGTGAGACAAAAGTCAGTATATTGAGATATGAGAATAATTTTATTAATGGGGTGTCTTATTTTACAAGGAATTTAATTTTAATTTGTAAGTCTTTCCTTACTTCCTGCCTCCCTCCCTCCTCCCTCCCTCCCTCTTTCTGTCTTCCTTCCTTCCTTCCTTCCTTCCTTCCTTCCTTCCTTCCTTCCTTCCTTCCTTCCTTTCCTTCCTTCCTGTCTGGCTTCTGTGAGAGATGTGTGTACACCCACACACAAATATCACATACATCTTTTCAATGGCATCTTTTATTCTCATCAGGAGTAAGAAAACTCCCAAACCTGGCCTGGAAATTATTGTGGAAACTTCTTGTTACGCCCGCCATCTTCTTCCTGTTCTTTTAACTATTTACTGATCCCGTAGAAGACCTGTAAGATACAGGTGGTCTTATTTGTTGACTTTTCCCTTTAGATTATGGTTTCTTTTATAGCAATCATCACTTTGTAGAAAAGAATCAAGTCATCTTGATATAATGGACTTCTGTTAACTGATCCAGCCCAAACTGGTAATGAGTTCAGAGAATAATGGACCCAGTGCATTCTAAGATCTCTCAAACAGATATTATTGATTAAAAGAAGGTCACAGAATCTGGTTTCTGGTTGGCCCCTAGAGGTTTTTTCTTTTAATTACATTAAACGTCTAGAAGCTGGGCTGTACTTATAGTTTTCCTCAGCAGACATATTGTACAACAGACATATTCTACAGAGGAATTATTGTGTCTGTCATCTGCACCTCTATAACTGTCTGGTTTGGTTCTGCAACCCAACAAGACAGACCCAGACTTCGGAGGATCATTAGAACTGCAGAAAAAACAATGGCTACCAACCTGCCTTCCATTGAGGACCTGTATACTGCACGAGTCAAAAAGAGGGCTGTGAAAATATTTACAGACTCCTCGCATCCTGGATATAAACTGTTTCAACTCCTACCCTCAAAACGACGCTATAGAGCACTGCACACCAGAACAACTAGACACAAGGACAGTTTTTTCCCGAACGACATCACTCTGCTAAACAAATAATCCCCTCAACACTGTCAAACTATTTACTAAGTCTGCACTACTATTAATCTTCTCATCCTTCCCACCACCCATCTCCTTCCACTGATGACTGTATGACTGTAACCTTGTTGCTGGTATCCTTAAGATTTATATTGACTGTATCAATATAATACCTAATATAATTTGATTGCTTATTTGTTCCCTATGACTATCATTAAGTGTTGTACCTTATGATTCTTGACGAATGTATCTTTTCTTTTATGTACACTGAGACCATATGCACCAAGACAAATTCCTTGTGTGTCCAATCACACTTGGCCAATAAAAATTCTATTCTTTTCGCAAGTATCGTTTGACATTTTCCTCCTCTATATTTCCTTGTTCATACAGATTTCTATAGTATGAATGAATTTGTCCTATTTTGAGTGCTGTTTTCATCTGCCATTTGTTTATCTCTCTTTTCTTTGAAAATGTTGAATATTTGGTAACTGGATTGGATTCTAAATTAAGAACCTGGAATCTGTATGCATGACATCTAATGTTGTTGAGAGTTCTTGGTATGTTTTCACTTTTGCACTTTGAAAAAGCTGATTCTGAAGAAGGTTGAAAAAACAGAGATAGGTTGTTTATCTTTGATCTGGTGCAATAAGCAAATCTTTTCATAATGTTCTACAAATGATAAGGTTGCCTTTTTTCCATGCAGGCATCCACCTATCATGATAGGAAGTCAGTCAGACAAACATAACATTAAGGTTTTAAGCAGGGGTGGGCTTCAAAAATTTTAGCAAGGGGTTCTCTGCCCGGTTGCTGGATGGGTGTGGCCATGGGGGGCGTGGCCTAGTCGGCCTCCTGTACCACGGCAGGGGGCATTTTTGCCCTCCCCTGGCTCTGGAGGCTTTCCTCTAGCCTCCGGGAGGGTGAAAATGGCTTCCCCAGGCTCCGGAGGCCCTCCACGAACATCTGGTAGGCCTGTTTTTTGGCCTCCCCGAGCCTCCGCACACATCCTGCACTTACCTGCATCCAAAACGGGCCACGTGGGGACTCCCAGGAGGGGAGAGGAGGGGTGGGCAGGGCCAGCCAAGAGTGGGATTTGGGGGTTCTCCGAACTGCACAAAATCTTACCTAGAGGTTCTCTTGAACCCCTGCGAACCCCCAGCAGCCCACCCCTGGTTTTAAGTCTGTTCTGTGTGTTGGCCCACAGTTCTCTTAACTGAACCACAGTGGCTGGGAATAATGGAATCTGTAGTCTCATACATTTAACAGAGTAACAGAGTTGGAAGGGATCTTGGAGGTCTTCTAGTCCAACCCCCTGCTCAAATAGGGGACCCTACACCATTTCAGACAAGTGGCTGTCCAATCTCTTCCTAAAAACTTCTAGTGTTGGGGCATTCACAACTTCTGGAGGCAAGTTGTTCCACTGATTAATTGTTCTCACTGTCAGGAAATTTCTCCTTAGTTCTAGGTTACTTTTCTCCTTGATTAGTATCCATTCATTGTTTCTTGTTTTGCCTTCTGGTGCTTTGGAAAATAGGTTGACCTCCGTCTTGTTTGTGGCAGCCCCTCAAGTATTGGAACGCTGCTATCGTGTCATCTCTAGTGGATATCAAACTATTTTGGAAGCCATCCGAGTCCTTAAGTTTGTACAGTTTCACTTCCAGCGCAGATGTTGTATGGAAATGACCTCTATCAACTTTATATTGCGTGCACTTTTAATCAATTGTAGCTAGCAGCTTCTGGAGTCCTTAACAAATCACTCCACTCTCTCTCTCTCTCTCTCTCTCTCTCTCTCTCTCTCTCTCTCTCTCTCTCTCTCTCTGGCTGTTGGTGCCTCTCTGGGCTGAACACTCTCTTTCAACAACAGAAGGCTTGAGAACAGAGGCAGTGGAGTGGGAAAAGCTGAAAAGAGCTAAGCTATCTCCTTCACATTTTGCAAGGGATTAATTTCACCTGCCTTTCCTGTTTTCCTGGCACAGTCTCATTCCCCCTTTATAAATTCAACCGGGCAAGTCGTTTGACATCCAAGCTCTACAGAGCAAGTGGGAAAAAAAAGAAAAGAAAAGAAAGAAGGAAGGAAGGAAAGAAGGAAAGAAGGAAGGAAGGAAGAAAAGAAAAAAAAAAGAAAAGGAAGTCTGGGCTTTGCCCCCCCTCCCCCCTCCTTTTCTGTCCCTGCTACTTCTGACAAGCCACAAAACAGTGAAGTTAGCAGAAAAGCCTGTTGAAGAACAAGAGAAGATGCTTTCATTCTTCAGATGCAATGAACTGAGGAAAAAACAGCCATTGTAATGGTAAATTGCCGAGGGACTGGGAGAAAGGGCCGATCATCAATCAAAGACGAAGCACTAGGAGCTCATTTTAAAAGTTTGCTCCCCAACAGATTGAAATGTCTTACTTTCTCTCTATCTTCTTGGTTCTTTTCTTCCTTTCTTTTGCTTTCTTCCTGATCCTGACACTGTGAAGAAGGTGGCCCAGCTTGGGCAATGTTCACGGAAAGAGATTTTTCAGAGAGAAAGGTTTTGCAGAGAGAGGAGAAATGTGTGGCGTTGAAAACATCTCACGGTGAAGTTGGACTGGTTCGACTAAGGTGGACGAATGTTCTCCTGAAGAATTCTCTGTCTAGCACCGTGGACTTCTTGTAGCCACTAGGAAAATGGACTTGTCTTTCTTGGCGATCCTTGAAGCCGACGATCTGGCAGAGGGTGAGATAATTCATCACAAATGTGGAGATTTTTCATCTTCAATGCTCATGTTCCCAGACTCTTCAGGTTACTGAGGGTGTGTTCAGAGGGCACTTGGAAGGACAAAGTGATGAAGTTTATGATGTTGGACAGTATAAACAGAAGTGTCATTTCTTCTTCAAAATCTAACTCAATCCATAAAGGGAGATACCTTTACTTGGAAGTATTGCTCCAAGGAGGAGCTCCATGGGGATTTACACTGAAAGGCGGACTGGAGCATAAAGAACCATTAATCATCTCCAAGGTAACCCTGTTTATTTGATTTAAATAAGAGTTTAACAAGAATTTAAAGCAACTTTAACAGTTAGAATTCCTTGCAAGAGTACCAGGTGAAGCAAAGCATTGATTCCAGGAAAGAATGAGGAAGGAGTGAGTCTTTGTCTTGTGATTTGTAGGTTGTTAACATTTTTAGGCCATTGTGAAGCCAAAGGGGAAAAAAAAAAACAATAACACGTATTTGGCACAGATCACCAGGTACTGTTTTATATAGATCCTTCGAAAGAGCAAATTTCAAAGATATGGAGACAATCTACATTAATGGCTTAAAACCATTTTTCTCTACTCAAGGTGGATCCTGTGAACTTCTGAGCTAATTTGTAACCAATAACGATCGAGATGCTTGGATTTAACATGATTTAGGCTCATTCGTTTCAGGATTAAAGTTATTTACTCCTCCTGATTAAGGTTATTTAAATCGAATGGGTGCTTAAAATTACATATTTCAGCTGAAAAGTTTAATAAGGCTCCAGTAAGGGTTGCAAAAAAAGACCCAATCACCTATATATTTTGGTCCTTTGGGTTAATATGTTCTGCATTGTTTTTTAAAATGTAAATGTTTTATTTGCAGTAAATGTTAGTTGCAAATATAGAATGTGCTAGACTTGTGCTAGCTGCATAAACATTTTATTTGAATCAGTATGAATCAACTGACAAGCATATATAAGCCATCAGGTTTCATTGAACATTTTGCAAAAGGGATAAAGAGTTTTCCGAGTATAAAAACATTTACATTTTTTACTCCATTCAAAGTTTAAAATAAAAAAAATCTTAATATGTTGGCTAAAAGGGGGATTTGTTGATTTCTGAGCCTTCCAGTTCAGAGTAGAAGCTTTCTTTCAACAATGTGCTCCAAAATTTTTCCTTAATGATTTGTTAGTTAAGCCACTATTCTATTTACATGTTAAACTATAGCTAAATACCACTTCATGGTTTAACATTGAGTGCGTGTGAAATTATTTTTAGAATCCTTTGGCATTTCTTTTAAGCTAAAGAAATGCAAATCCCTTTTCAAATGAGGGTGGCCTGATACGCCTCACAGGGAAAAATTATCAAGTGGGGGACGTGGTAAATTATTGTTTGTGTTAATTTATCTCCAAATAAAAGTTAGCTAGGTATCTTTTGAGACTCAAGCTTTGAGATCTGTAGTTCAGTTCCTTAGATTGATAGTATGAAATTTTAGTTACGATTTTTTCCCCTAAATTACTTTAATTACCAAAGAGGTAAAGATATTCAAAGAATTAATAGAAGATTTCTAACATACCAGCTATCTAGTAATTTTGCTTTTTCTTTTGGGATTTTGTAAAGGGGAAAGCCTAAAGAAAAAATTTAGGTTAGGTTTAAACTAGTTGTTTTTAGCTTACTTGGGAAATTGGGTGCTAGACCAACAGTTGTAGAAGTTTCTCAAAACTGCTGCGCTATTTCTCAGTAAATAAAGATGAGGTATATACTTACTCTGTAATATTAGCCTTGGATTTCATTTCACTTTCTTCATTTAAGGAAGTGAAAAGTACTGAAAGAGAAGCATTTAAAAGGAGTTCGTTTCAAACAATAATAGAACATATATACAGGTAATCCTCGATTTACAGCAGTCCATTTAGTGACTGAAATTACAACAGCACTGAAAAAAACTGACTTTTGACCATTTTTCACACAACCATTGCAGCATCTCCGTGATCAAAATTTGGACGCTTCGCAACTGGCTCATATTGATAACAGTTGCAGTGTCCAGGGTCATGTGATCACTTTTTGTGATCTTCTTACGAGCAAAGTCAATGGGGAGACCAGATTCACTTAACAGTTGTGTTACTAGCTTAATAACTGCCGTGATTCACTCTACAACTATGGCAAGGAAGGTCGTAATGTGGGGCAAAACTCACTTAACAACTGTCTCGCTTAATAACAGAAATTTAAGGTTCAATTCAGAGGTGGGTTTCAGCAGGTTCTGACCAGTTCTGGAGAACCGGTAGTGAAAATTCTGACTGGCCCCGCCCCCATCTATTTTCTGCCTCCCAAGTCCCAGCTGATCGGGAGGAAATGGGGATTCTGTAGTAACCTTCCCCTGGATTGGGGAGGGAATGGAGATTTTACAGTATCCTTCCCCTGGAGTGGGGTGGGAATGGAGATTTTACAGTATCCTCCCCCTGCCATGCCCACCAAGCCATGCCACGCCTACCAAGCCACACCCACAGAACCAGTAGTAAAAAAAATTGAAACCCACCACTCGTTCAATTGTGGCTGTAAGTTGAGGACAAAATGCAGTGTAGCAAAAGGACATGCTGGTGTCAAATTAGCATGAGGTAACAGCGTTCCGTGCACCTTTGGTGTTGAGTCATGCCGGCCACATGACCACGGAGATGTCTTCGGACAGCGCTGGCTCTTTGGCTTTGAAACGGAGATGAGCACCACCCCCTAGAGTTGGGAACGACTAACACATATGTGCAAGGGGTACCTTTATCTTTACCTTTACCTAACGAGTTCTACTCCTACAGTCCTGCAAGTTCCTAAGAGCCTCTTTCTAAGCAAATGAGAAACAGACATTGAATTTCCTTCCAACATTTTCCAAAATACTTCTCCTGAATTGTATTCAAAGCAAAGAACCTCAGGAGTGCGTGTATGATATCTGGGTGTATTTTTTAAAAAACTATTTGGCTATACAGGTAGTCCTCAATTTACAACCATTTGTTTAGTGACTGTTTGAAGTTACAACAGCACTGAAAAAAAAAAAAGACTTTTGATCGCTTTTCACATTCACAACCATTGCGGCATCCCTCTGGTCATGTGATCAAAATCCGGACGCTTGGCAACTGGTTCATACTTATAACAGTTGCAGGGTCATGTGATCTAAGCTTGGTGGTTTTCTTGTAGACGTTTCATGATCCAACTAGGTAACATCATCAGTGCTAGTAGCGTCAGCAATGATCTTGCCTGGTTTGGTCATGAAACGTCTACAAGAAACCCATCAAGCTCAAAGGGAAGCCCACAACAAGAAATAAAGAATATCAAATCACTGCTTATGATTTGAAGCAACCTAGATGTCAGCGTTTCGCTGGCATAGAGAGCAGAGAGAGAGAGAGAGAGAGATAAGTTCTGGACTTCTGCCTGCTAAATCCCTTTGATGTCCAGTTATCGTGGAAATGACGGGGGGGAGACATTCCTGGGAAATGACGAGACAAGGAGTCTGAAGAATGACTTGGAAGATAGCCAATGAGAAGCAGATATTTGGGGATCGGAAAGGGAGGGATTGGGGGGCAAAAGGTCAGTCTTGTCCGCATCGAGTCATGATCCGGTGGCTGTGCTCAATTAAAAGATTTCCTTAAAGATTGGCAGTTTGGAAATTCATTTATTTTGAGATAGCATCGAAGTCTGACACTAGAACTGAGGAGAAATTTCCTGACAGTGAGAACAATTAACCAGTGGAACAACTTGCCTCCAGAAGTTGTGGGTGCTTCATCACTGGAGGTTTTCAAGAAGAGACTGGACAGCCACTTGTCTGAAATGTTATATAAGGTGTTCTGCTTGCGCAGGGGGTTTGTTTGTTTGTTTGTTTTATTAAATTTATATACCGCCCTACTCCCAAAGGACTCAGGGCGGTGAACAGGCACAAAATAAAATACATAAATACAAAAGTTAGAAACATAATTAAAACCAAATTAAATAATTTAGCCCAAGACAATTAAAAATCCCAATAATTTAAAACAAATTAAAATTTCAATTTAAAATTTAAAAGAAAGGGGAGAAAATTAGGCCAGGCCAGCTTGCTGGAATAGGAGGGTCTTAAGAGCACGGCGGAAAGTGTGCAGATCCGGGATCCTCCGTATCTCCGGGGGGAGCTCGTTCCAGATAATGGGTGCCCCCACAGAGAAGGCCCTCCCCCTGGGGGCCGCCAGTCAACATTGTTTGGCCGACGGCACCCGGAGGAGCCCCTCTCTATGAGAGCGTACCGGCCGGTGGGAGGCTGTTTGTGGTAGTAGGCGGTCCCGTAAATAACCAAGTCCTAAGCCATGGAGCGCTCTAAAGGTGGTAACCAAGACCTTGAAGCGCACCCGGAAGACCACCGGGAGCCAGTGCAGCTCACGCAGGGTTGGACTAGAAGATCTCCAAGGTCCCTCCTGACTCTCTTACGCTGTTAAATGTATGAGATTACAGATTCTAGCTGCCCTAGGAAGGAGTAGAAGAAGGAAACAAGAGGATTATGGACCCACCCCAGATACTTGATTGTGAATGTATTGACAGCGGCTAGAATTGTGTTTGCTAAAAATTGGAAAAATGAGGAAATACCAACACAAGATGAAGTTATTAAAAAAAATTTATGGAATGTGCTGAAATGAGTAAATTGACATTTGAAATTAGAGAACAAGAAGACAAACAATATTGTAAGATATGGGATTTATTTTACCAGTGGCTAGATAATAAAACGTGGAAATGAAATATGAAATATAAAATGAATGTTATAATATAATATGTGAAAATAATCTTTATGGAATGATAATGCCATTGTTAAATAAATGATAAACGAGGATAATAATATAAAGATATATATTAGATTGATAATATGAGAAATTAGATAATTAATTAAATTATGAAGATGGGGACGAAGCACAAAAGATTTGTAACTGACCGACCGACACAGTTTGCAATTGTAATGGATGATGGAGGTTTTATGTTTTGTTTTAAAAATAAAAAAAATCTTTACTATCAATGTAATGATTTTAAATTGGGTGTTTTAAATTCTGGGGTTTTAAATCTGAGCTGAAATTATTTAATAATTTTAATTATTTTAAATTGATGTCTGTCCTTGTGCTTTTAATAGGCTGTACACCGCCCTGAGTCCTTCGGGAGAAGGGCGGTATAGAAATAAATTATTATTATTATTATTATTATTATTATTATTATTATTATTATTATTATTATTATTATTTACAAAAAAAAGAGGATTATGGACCCACCTCTTCATGCCTTAATTGCTGGCTACATGGGGGAAAAAAACAGAATTGAGTAATTGAACTGCAGTTTTGCTATGGGAAGTTTTTGCCAGAAAGTTTAAGTAAACTCTGATTCCAGAAATAAAAAAAATCCATAGTAAATTGCAGTCACGTGACTTCCAGAAGATGCCAATGGCCATAAAAACAGACCAGTTGCCAAGCACCCAAAATTTGAGCATGTGACCAGGAAGGGGGGTGGGGGGCCTGGCCACTGAAACTTTGAATTTGGGTTGTAAGTATCTTTTCCAAAACCCATCATAACTTCGAGTAGTTTCTAAGTAACCAATCGTAAGTAGAGGACCATTCTGTTGGTCAGCTTAAGCCAAAGTGATATTGACTGCTCTTCCATAAAGCAATACAAAATGTATTTATTTGTTGGTTTTTATCACCTTAATGGACCCTGGACGGGATACAACAGGATTTTTAAAACGGCATTAAAAACTCCCCATATAAATAATGGAAATCAACCATAACACAAGCTGCAAGGAAATTTGGCAGGGATACTGCCGAATGCAGCAAGATATTCCATGACTTTGAAGAGGAACATTTACCGGCATACAGTAATAAACTTCAAGGACTAAAAACATTTACAAGGGAGGAAACCACATTCTGCCTTTAAAAATAAAAGGCTTATTACAGCTAATACAGCTCATTCAGGCAACAACAATGGGACTGTGGGGTTTGGTTTCTACAACAACCAATTCCCTTAATGTCAGACATGCTTGAAGTGTGTTTTACATCATCATCATGAGTTCAGTTTCTGGCTTTTTTTTTTTTTCCTTCCCTTTTTTAGCCAATTCTGCTGTGTTATTTCAAGAACACCTAGAATATCATATGCCTGCTATTTAAAGCACTTTGTTTTTTGAAAGGCTTTATTCCTCATTGGATCAGGAGCGGTGTTACACTAAGCCATGGTTTGTTTTGCATGTCACATCACACCAGTGGTGAACTGGTTTGCTACCGATTCTCTGGCTGCGTAGTGCGCGCCAAAAGGAGGCTTGGGAAGGTATGTAGAACAGAAAGGGGAGGAAAATCAGCTGTGCCGCGGGGTTTAGCTTCGCTAGAAAGCAGGAATTCCTGCTTTCTAGCCAAGCTAAACCCCGCGGCACAGCTGATCATCGGAAACTGGTATCCGACGATCAGCTGGCTGTTCCTATCGTAGGAACTGGTAGCTTTTTAAAACTACCGGTTCGCCAAACCGGTAGCATTTCACCCCTGCATCACACCCTATGTACGGTAACAGAGTCAAAACTGTGACTCCGGGGTGCTGCCTGAGTTCATCCATACACATAGTCCTCGATTTCCAACCATTCATTTAGTGACCATTCAAAGTTGCAACGGCACTGAAAAAAGTGACTTACGACGGGTTCTCACATTTAAGACCTTTGCAACAGTCATGCGATCAAAATTGGGGTGCTTGACAATTGGGATGTATTTAGGATGGTTGCAGTGTCCCAGGGTCATGTGACACCTTTTGTGACCTTCTGACCAGCAAAGTCAATCGGGGAAGCCAGATTCACTTAATGACCGCATGAATTACTTAGCAACTGTAGTGATTCACTTAACAACTGTATCAAAAAAGGTTGTAAAATGGGACATGACTGGTGGTGGGATTCAGCCGGTTCGCACTGGTTCAGCA